>NC_060120.1:110990943-111293973 GCF_021461395.2 Schistocerca americana
CACCTGGAAATGTCTTACAATTTAAAACCTGGTTCCAAAATCTCTGTTTCACCATTGTAGAATCTATCTGATGCCTTTTAGTATCTCCAGGATTCTTCCATGTATACAACCTTCTTTCATGATTCTTGAACCAAGTGTTAGCTATGATTAAGTTATGGTCTGCACAAAATTCTACCAGGCGGCTTCCCCTTTCATTTCTTAGCCCCAATCCATATTCACCTACTATGTTTCTTTCTCTCCCTTTTCCTACTCTCGAATTCCAGCCACCCATCACTATTAAATTTTCGTCTCCCTTCACTACCTGAATAATTTCTTTTATCTCCATCATACATTTCATCAATGTCTTCGTCATCTGCAGAGCTAGTTGGCATATAAACTTGTACTACTGTAGTAGGCATGGGCTTCGTGTCTATCTTGGCCACAATAATGCATTCACTTTGCTGTTTGTAGTAGCTTACCCGCACTCCTATTTTTTTATTCATTATTAAACCTACTCCTGCATTACCCCTATTTTATTTTGTATTTATAACCCTGTATTCACCTGACCAAAAGTCTTGTTCCTCCTGCCACCGAACTTCACTAATTCCCACTATATATAACTTTAAACTATCAATTTCCCTTTTTAAATTTTCTAACCTACCTACCCAATTAAGGGATCTGACATTCCATGCTCCAATCCGTAGAACGCCAGTTTTCTTTCTCCTGATATCGATGTCCTCCAGTAGTCCCCGCCCGGAGATCCGAATGGGGGACTATTTTACCTCCGGAATATTTTACCCAAGAGGATGCCATCATCATTTAATCATACAGTAAAGCTGCATGCCCTCGGGAAAAATTACGGCTGTAGTTTCCCCTTGCTTTCAGCCGTTTGCAGTACCAGAACAGCAAGGCCATTTTGGTTAGTGTTACAAGGCCAGATCAGTCAATCATCCAGACTGTTGCCCCTTCAACTACTGAAAAGGCTGCTGCCCCTCTTCAGGAACCACACGTTTGTCTGGCCTCTCAACAGATACCCCTCCGTTGTGGTTGCACCTACAGTATGGCTATCTGTATCGTTGAGGCATGCAAGCCTCCCCACCAACGGCAAGGACCATTTTTCATGGGGGGGGAGGAAAAAGTCATTTTAGATACTATTGCTGATAGAGGGCAGAAAATGTGTGGTTCCTGAAGAGAAGCAGCGGCCTTTTCAGTAGTTGCAGGGGCAACAGTCTGGATGATTGACTGATCTGAACTTGTAACATTAACCAAAACGGCCTTTCCGTGCTGGTACTGCGAACGGCTGAAATCAAGGGAAAGCTACAGCTGTAATTTTTCCCCGAGGGCATGCAGCTTTACTGTATGGTTAAATGATGATGGCGTCCTCTTGGGTAAAATATTCTGGAGTTAAAATAGTCCCCTATTCGGATCTCCGGGCAGAGACTACTCAGGAGGCTGTCATTATCAGGAGAAACAAAACTGGCGTTCTATGGATCGGAGTGTAGAATGTCAGATCCCTTAATCGGGCAGGTAGGTTAGAAAATTTAAAAAGGTAAATGCATAGGTTAAAATTAGGTATAATGGGATTTAGTGAAGTTTGTTGACAGGAGGAACAAGACTTCTGGTCAGGTGAATACAGGGTTATAAATACAAAATAAAAAGGGGTAATCTGGAGTAGGTTTAATAATGAATAAAAAAATAGGAGCGCGGGTAAGCTACTATGAACAGCATAGTGAACGCATTATTGTGGCCAAGATAGACCTGAAGTGTACACCTACCACAGTAGTACAAGTTTATATGCCAACTAGCTCTGCAGATGATGAAGAGATAAAATAAATGTATGATGCGATAAAAGAAATTATTCAGGCAGTGAAGGGAGACAAAAATGTAATAGTCATGGGGGACTGGAATTCGACTGTAGGAAAAGGAAGAAACGGGAAGGTGGTAGGTGAATATGGACTGGGGATTAGGAATGCAAGGGGAAGCCACCTGGTAAAATTTTTCACAGAGCATGACTTTATCATAGAGTCTACCACTTGGTTTAAGAATCATGAAAGAAGGTTATATACATGGAAGAGGCCTGGAAGGTCTCAAATAGATTATATAATGGTAAGACAGATTTAAGAACCAGATTTAAAAATTGTAAAACATTTCCAGGAGCAGTTGTGGATTCTGACAATTTTTTGGTTATGAACTGTGTATTACAACTGTACAACTGAAGAAACTGCAAAAATGTAGGAATTTAAGGAGATGGGACTTGGATAAACTGAAAGAACCGGAGGCTGTAGAGAGTTTCAGAGAGAGCATTAGGTAAAGATTGACAAGAGGGGAAAGAAATACAGCAGAAGAGAGATGAAACAGTGAAGGCAGTAGTGGATGGGGGGGTGGGGATGTTCGAAGTAGAGAGGATATAAAATGTAGACTGGCAATGGCAAGGAAAGTGTTTCTGAAGAAGACAAATTTGCTAACATTGAGTATAAAATTAAGTGTCAGGAAGTCTTTCCTAAAAGTATTTGTATGGAGTGTATCCATGGACGGAAGTGAAATATGGATGATAAACAGTTTAGACAAGAAGAGAATAGAAGCTTTCGAAATTTGGTGCAACAGAAAAATGCTGAAGGTTAGGTGCGTAGGTCACATAACTAATGAGGAGGTACTGAATAAAATTGGGGAGAAGAGGAATTTGTGGCACAACTTGCTAGAAGAAGGGATCAGTTGGTGGGACATGTTCTGAAGCATCAAGGGATTACCAATTTAGTATTGGAGAGAAGTGTGGAGGGAAAAAATTGTAGAGGGAGACCAGGAGATGAATAAGCTAAGCAGGTTTGGAAGGATGTAGGTTGCAGTAGTTATTTGGAAATGAAGAGGCTTGCACAGGGTAGAGTAGCATGGAGAGCTGCATCAAACCAGTCTCTGGACTGAAGACAACAACAACAACAACTCTTTCCACTGTGTCAACTGCTGCCCAGAAACAACGCTAATATTAATGGTTCATGCCTCACCCGACCCATGCAAAACATGCCATTTTTGCTGAATACTTGGCCAATGGAGCTCCCACTTCTGCCACTTTCATTTCTAGGTAAGAGCTGCAAACACCACCAATTTGGATGAAGTCTGTGATCATGTGTACGTGCGGTCCTCTAGTTAGGATTCTTCAGCTGCACCACATTGCAAATGCTGCTATTCTCTTCTTGACAGCACTTTTTATCAATCATGTTATATTTCTGTACAAGGTTACATTCTAGACAAATAGCTTTGGAAAACACTCCCAAACAATCAAATTTACATTCTATGTTAACAAATTTCTCTTTTTAAGAAACGTATTTCTTGCTATTGGCAGCTTCATTTTATTACCCCTCTATGTGACCATTATGACTTATTTTAATGCCTAAATAATAAAACTCATCTACTACTTTCAACCCCTCATTTTGTAACTGAATTCTATCCAGCATCGCAAGATTTAATTTGACTACATTCCATTATTCCCATTTTCCTTTTGTGATGTTCATCTTGTAACTCTCTCTCTCTCTCTCTCTCTCTCTCTCTCTCTCTCTCTCTCTCTCTCTCTCTTTCCAAATGACAATATCCATTCTGTTCCTGGTTAACAGGCTATCTGCTATCTGACAGTATTACACCATAAGCAAACCTCAGCAGTTTATTACTTCTCCCTGGGCTTGAATTAACTATACCCAGTTTTCTGCCTATTATCCTTTACTGCTTGCTTAGTGTACAAACATCAGGAATCAGCTACCACCAGGTCTCATTCTGTTCTCAGTTACTGCTTGCGTATGTCTTTCAACTCTTGTAACTGTAGTATGGTGTCCTTACAAGTTGTATATAACCTTTCACTCTCTTTTATTCCTGTTACCTTCAGAATTGAAGACAGTGTATTTCAGTTAACATCGTCAAAAACTATAGATATCTCTACAAATGCTATAAAAGAAGATTTTCAGGGTTGCCACGAGTTTCTCCAAGTGAAATTCCCGGGTATTTCCCTGATTTCCATACAAGTTTTAGAGTTTTTCCCTTACAAATTTTGAGATCTCAAGGCTAAGTGAAGATGTAAGTTGATAATGTCTTTGTAGCTACAGTACAAGAAACAACTGTGGAAACAAGATAATATCTTTAAAAACTTGCAAGCAAATGGCATTTCCTGATGTGAGCAAATGTCTTAAGTACTAATATCAACATCTTTTGTAATGAACTGTTTTTAGATGGAGAAAGCAAGCCAAATGGCATGTGTGTTTCATTAAGGTCATTAATGTTATTTTATTTCAATAAAACGAAACATATCTGGTGACAAAAATACGCATTTCCTTGGAGTCACAAGACCAATTTAAAATACCTTCATTGACTTCAGATATAACCTCAGAAAAAAGTCAGCCTCTTGAAAGAAGTGTGTAAGGCAGGGAAGAATTGTGCAAAACACTATAGCCAGCAAAATGTTCATTCTACTATGGTCATTATTGTCCGTTATTACCCACTGTGTTATACCAATTATTTGGCAGGTGTTGTGTGATTTTTCTTTCCAGAAATATTCAAGTAAATAGTGCACAAACTACTTTTGAAGTGCCGAAATGTACTAGAACAAATAAAATGTCTATAACACGCCACACTGTACAGCATACTTGAGGCGAAACAGTCGCCGTTCCTGAAATTGATCGCCCATGGCCTCTTGCATGCTGAGGAGCACCGCAGTAGTGTCCATGAATAAACCATGAAAATCTGCTGTATTATGCCACACACAAACTGATCCAGCCAGCAGGCAGATCAGTGAGACCAGATCCAACGGGCAGGGCCTCCACATTAGTGGGAACCAAATGGCTTCAGATCAGCAAGCCCAATCCATTACAGATAGCTGCAGAAGCTGCGTGCAGTTTTGGCCCATGCGGAACCACCTGGGGGGTGAGGGGGGGGGGGGGGGGGGGGGGCAGGTAAAACATATGGGAGGACCAAAAAAGTTTCCTATCTAGCATGAGCCCAAGGAAGTTTGTACTTTCAACAAACGGAAGAGCTACAGGCCCAAGATGTAAAGACTGTGGAAGAAACCAATTATGCCGTCAGAAATTCATACAAATGGTTTTGTCAATGGAAAAGCAAAAGCCATTGTCGACGCTCCACAAGTAAAGACGATCAAGACATTGCGTAAGATGCCGCTCAAGGAGACAAGTCCATGGAAAACTGCAATAGATCTCAAAATCGTCAATGAAATGGAAGCCGCAGATGCCTGGCAGGAGACACAGCATGATAGATTTAACGGCGATAGCAAAGGTGACGACGCTCAGGATGAACCCTAAGCCACACCGTTTCCCTGGATAAAGGTGTCCGATAAGGCAGAACCCACAGTACCTTTAAAACTCGGTCTTTTAAAAATTCCTGAAAGAAACGTGGCATGCTGCCACAGAAGCCTTACATACAGAGAGAATGGAGGATACCAGTCCTCCAGCAGGTGTCATAGTCTTTCTCCAAATTGAAAAACATGACCATAGTCTGGTATTTCCGCAGAAAACCATTCATGTTATGGGTTGACGAATGACGAGATGGTCAGCGGCAAAACGGCACGCTCAAAATCCACCAGCCCGGCACGAATCATACATTCCATCACCTTGCAAACACAGCTGGTGAGAGAAATGAGGCAATAACTAGAAGGAAGGTGTTTGTCCTTAGGTATGAATACGACAGTGGCTTCACGCCAGCGTCTGGGAAATGTGCCCTCTGCCCAGATGTGATTGTATGTATGAAGAAGAAAATGCTTGCCCACAAGAAACAGGTTCTGCAACATCTGAATGTAAACATCGTCCAGCCCCGAGGTTGAGGATCAAGATGAAGTGAGAGCATGATCTAGCTCTCCTGATGGTAAAAGTGGCGTTGAAGCACTCGCGATTCTGAGAAGAGAAGGGTGTCGCCCGAGCCTCCTCCACTGACTTCCAATGGAGAAAGGCAGGGTGATAGTGGGTGGAGCTCAAAATCTCTACAAAATGGTGGCCCAAAGTGTTATAAATAGCAGTAGGGTCCACTCTGACATCATCTGCTATTGTCAGGCTGGAAATTGGGGAATGGGCCTTGGTCCCAGACTGCCATCGGAGGTTGACCCACACGACAGAAGAGGCAGTGAAACTGTTAAAAGGACTAGTAAATTAAATGCAGCTGCTATCCCAAAGAATGTGACGACACAACTGGAGAAAGTCTGCCCTGGTGACAATGTATGATGGAGGGATGCAAACGGTACAAATGGAAAAGGTCAAGTGAGGAGGAAAAATGTGGACTGCAGCAGCTTGAAGCAGGTAGTCAAGGAGATAGGTTGACTAAGAACATCACCCCGGATGAGCAGTGTGACTCTTCCATGAGAGGGAATGCCGTCCTCGGCAGGGGGGGGGGGGGGGGGGGGGAGGTTGAAGCGGACCGGGAAGAAATATGAGAGCCCAAAGCAGTAATGAGGACACAATTTTGTTTCCTGGAGACAGAGAATAAGTGATCACTGTGATTCTAGGAGCAGCCGTAAGTCCTCTTTGTTGGACTGAATACTATAAACGTCCCACTGGGTAAGAGTCATAATGAGAAAGGGGGGGGGGGGGGGGAAGGGAAAAAATGAAGGGGTCTCACATCGGCGGCTGCCGAGTGCCAGCCTTCGAAGACTCACTGCTACAGTGCGCAGAGGCTGGAGGATACTGTTCCATGAGGTCTCCAGTGGCATCAGCATTCTCCTTCTGTCGGTCTGTGGAGTCCAGTGTAGAAAAACTGGTTGGTGGTCCAGACCGACTACATGAAGGTCGGCTGGGTGGGGGTATCACGCAGCGACACCATCGGAGGGGATCTCCAAGTTGGCAAAGGAGAAGACCATTTGCCTTTGTTTGACTTCTTGGAACCTTTCTGGCTGGCAGAGGAAGACTCAGATGTTTGTTGCCAGAGGGACCTACAAAGTCTGTGTGCGAGTATTCCTTCTGTCCTTTCCGGCCTGCCAGTTGTGTAGCAGGTGTCTTCGCCACATCAGGTGAAAGTTTGGTGGCTTGTTGCACAGCTGGAGGAGGAGACAGGGATGTTGCTGTGACACTGAGCGATTGTACAACTGTGGTGCTGAATTTGAGCTCGCATGTCTGCGGGGCCATATCCTTCGTTGAACGAGACGTAACAAGAACAGTACTGTAAGTGCCAGGTGGTAAAACACAGCGTTTCCGACTAGGGTAATTCCACATCAAAAGGACCAACATTAAAATATGTTCCCATTCGAGTGTCTTCAAATCTAATGAACTTTGGCGTGAAGGTGCTGTATGATCTTTGATGATTATATACCCATCTTCAGTGGTTGACTTTTCAGGGGCTTTTAAAGAGAGGTTACTCACCTTTACGTCACAGATGAAGGTGAAAATGTGACAAGTTTGTTAGGCTTTAAAAAAAGTTCTAGGAAACACTTGATCATTTGCTTTAATATACATAGACAACTTTTTATGCAGAATTACACCATGGCAAAAATTAAGGATTTAGCCACACCTAAATATAAATACAAGCCTCTAAAGTTTCATCATGCTATTCCGAGTGCCACGGTTTGATAGACCACAGCTACTTTTCATGTAAACCCATCACACCAAAACTTCAGAGGGTTGTTCCTACCTATGATGTCTATAAATGGATCGCATTTAATTAACTTTGGATGCCTCGATGAAAAGAATGAAAAGATATACAGATCCAAAGTTTGCCAAAATTTTCCACATGCAAATTTCAGGGTTTCTTTTTCCTTTCCTTTTTAAGGGAGAGAGGGGGGGGGGGGAGGCAGTATCTCAACTGTGTCTCATTCAGTCCTCCTTTTCTTGCCATAGTTGGAAAGAGGATGCCTTCAGTTTTCAAAGTTATATTGTTTAATTTCTTTATCTTGCATTTTGATGAGTAAGAATACCTATCAGAAGTAGGGAAATTGGATTATTGATAAATACAAAAAATTAATGCACTTTGAAGTTATAAATAAGAAAAGTGTAATTGTAGTGTCATTTAATAGTTTATGATTTGCCTGTGGTTTATGGAATGTAACTATGCTAATAAGAAGTGCTTTTACATTATTTTGCAGTACAGAATATATATATATGCATTATCACTCAGTTTCCATCCACATTATAAAGCAGCAATAGTTTTTTTTAAGGCTCTATCCTCACAGCAGTGATTCACTGCTGAAAAAAGTCAACTACAATCAGTTACAGAAACGTCACCAATGGACAAGGAGCTTCTACAACATAGATCTGGACTTGATTTTACTGACAATGCCCAAATTTGTTCATACCATGATGCCTTGTTGATGACAAAATTTCAGTTCCTGCAGAAGACTTGCTGCAACCCATCTGGTACAGACAAACAGATAACTCAGAAGGCTTTAATCGCAGTAACCATTGCAATGTCTGACAGGTTGAAGTTACTGACTAATGAAGTTTTTAAACCTGGCTTTCTAATTTATACCGAATGTAGATATGAAGTGGCCCAAAAGAATTATCCCACCGTCCACTGAAGATATGGATGTTGTTGTTGCTTGCTGTACTGATAATACTTCATTATCATCAATTGGGCACTCACCACTAAAGCTTCAACAGACCATCAAAAGGGATTCAACAGGGTACATAAAGTGCAAAGTTCTGAAAGCCCAAGGCAGCTGCCGGTGTGAGCCAAGTACATATTACTCAAATACAAATGGAAGATACGGACATCTTAATTTAAGAACTTAAAGATTATGTTTCAGACTTCAAGCAATTGCAGCAACGTTGAAATTTTGATGCTGGCCCCAAATAGCTGTACTATTGAAAAAACGGCAAAATAATATGCTGTTTCAACTAAGATGATGATGACAGCTAGGGAACCAAACATGAAAGATGGGATTTTGGCAGCACCTGCAAATCGAAAAGGGAAAAAGCTTACTGATGAAGTAAAACAATAAGATGATGAGTTTTCTCGTTTATGCCCAGGCAAAAAGGTCTGGATTGTGGTAAGAAAAAGAAAAAGATTCACAAGCAGAAACACATGATCCTTTGCAATCTGAAAAAGTGTTCATTGCTTACTGTAAGCATATGGAAATCCACCGAGCTTCTCAAAATTTTGTGAGCTCAGGCCAAAATGGTGCACTACAGTTGGTGCTTCTGGATCACAATCAGTATGTGTATGTGCAATTCATCAATGAACCAGAAGAAACGATGGAATACAAGCAGCAGGCCCATGCTAAAACACACACACACACACACACACACACACACACACACACACTGAAGACATGTCAGAGAACTGTTGAAAATTTCATAAAGGCACTGATTTTGAAAATTACCCGTTTTGTGTCAAAACACCAAAGTTTATACCTTAAGCAGCCAAATAGAAATCTTGCAGAAAATGAATTAATTATACTGATGGAGTTTGCTGAGAATTATTCATTTGTTGTTCCAGATGCTCTGCAAGCATTTCATTGGGAGAATAGTCAGGCCACATTACATCATCCTGTTGTCTATTCTGGTGGCAAAGAATGTCAGAGTATTAGCATTTGTATGCTCAGTGGCTGTCTCCATCACGATACCACTGCTGTCCACGCCTTCAAAATGAAGTTATCAGCATATTTGAAGACAAAGACTGAAAACATTCAGAATTTTTATTACTTTAGTGATGGATCAGCTGCTCAATGTAAGAACGTACAGATTTATTGATGACATCTTCATGATCTGGACTCACAGTGAAGAAGAACTCCAGAATTTCCTCTCCAACCTCAACTCCTTTGGTTCCATCAGATTCACCTGGTCCTACTCCAAATCCCATACCACTTTCCTTGACGTTGACCTCCATCTGTCCAATGGCCAGCTTCACACATCCGTCCACATCAAACCCACCAACAAGCAACAGTACCTCCATTATGACAGCTGCCACCCATTCCACATCAAATGGTCCCTTCCTTTCTGCCTAGGTCTTCGTGGCAAACGAATCTGCTCCAGTCCGGAATCCCTGAACCATTACACCAACAACCTGAAAACAGCTTTCGCATCCTGCAACTACCCTCCCGACCTGGTACAGAAGCAAATAACCAGAGCCACTTCCTCATCCCCTCAAACCCAGAACCTCCCACAGAAGAACCCCAAAAGTGCCCCACTTGTGACAGGATACTTTCCAGGACTGGATCAGACTCTGAATGTGGCTCTCCAGCAGGGATACGACTTCCTCAAATCCTGCCCTGAAATGAGATCCAGCCTTCATGAAATCCTCCCCACTCCACCAAGAGTGTCTTTCCGCCGTCCACCTAACCTTCGTAACCTCTTAGTTCATCCCTATGAAATCCCCAAACCACCTTCCCTACCCTCTGGCTCCTACCCTTGTAACCGCCCCCGGTGTAAAACCTGTCCCATGCACCCTCCCACCACCACTTACTCCAGTCCTGTAACCCGGAAGGTGTACACGATCAAAGGCAGAGACACGTGTGAAAGCACCCACGTGGTTTACCATCTGACCTGCCTACACTGTGAAGCTTTCTATGTGGGAATGACCAGCAACAAACTGTCCATTCGCATGAATGGACACAGGCAGACAGTGTTTGTTGGTAATGACGATCACCCTGTGGCTAAACATGCCTTGGTGCATGGCCAGCACATCTTGGCACAGTGTTACACCGTCCGGGTTATCTGGATACTTCCCACTAACACCAACCTGTCAGAACTCCACAGATGGGAACTTGCCCTTCAGTATATCCTCTCTTCTCGTTATCCACCAGGCCTCAACCTCCACTAATTTCAAGTTGCCGCCGCTCATACCTCACCTGTCTTTCAACATCTTTGCCTCTGTACTTCCGCCTGGACTGACATCTCTGCCCAAACTCTTTGCCTTTACAAATGTCTGCTTGTGTCTGTGTATGTGCGGATGGATATGTGTATGTGTGTGTGTGTGTGTGTGTGTGTGTGTGTTCGGGCGCGCGCGCGTGTATACCTGTCCTTTTTTTGCCCCCCTAAGGGAAGTCTTTCCGCTCCTGGGATTGGAATGACTCCTTACACTCTCCCTTAAAACCCACATTCTTTCGTCTTTCTCTCTCCTTCCCTCTTTCCTGATGAAGCAACCGTTGGTTGTGAAGGCTTGAATTTTGTGTGTATGTTTGTGTGTCTATCAAGCTGCCAGCGCTTTCGTTTGGTGTATATATATATTACAGCAAACGAACAATGTTTCTTAGAACTTTTAAAAAAACCTAGTGAACTTGGCACATTTTCACCTTCGTATGTGGAGTGAGCAGCCTTTCTTTAAAAGCCTCTAAAAATTCAACCACTGAAGATACTGAACTGAAATCTGGTAAATAACCATCAGAGACCATATAGAACCTTCACACCAAATTTCATTAGACTTGGAGATGGCTGAGTGGGAAACCCTGGTCCCCATGACATGGAATAGCCCACTAGCCAACAACTTGCGAGCCACCAGGTAAAGCACTCTTTCCTTCACTTGGATCTCCTGGACAGCCCGCTCATCAAGATACATAGGCCTAATACAATCTCAGGAGAAGGCAGCATGATCGCGACTGCAGTTGATACAGCAGGGCGAAGAGGTGAACAATCGCCCTCGTGTGCATCCCTACCAAAGGTTACACATTTGGCTGGCTGTGTGTCGACAGGACACTCAAGTGCGGTTGTAACGATGACACTGGTAGCAGCACATCTGGTTTGGTCGGACTGTGATAACTTCATAGCCTGCTTTGATTTTTGATGGAAGCAGCACTCTATCAAAAAGAGTGCATGTGGACACCAAGGATGGCTCTACCCTTTTCATCACCCAATGGACTGCAATGACAGCCTGATCGGAAATGTACATTTGGATTTCTGCTTCGGTCAGACCATAGAGCAGCCTAGTGTAAATAACACCACTGGAAGAATTCAGCATTCAATGGGCCTTGATATGACCAGGATAGGTGTGGAGGAGCAAAGCTGCAAGCACTTGTTGTGCTTGAGAATCAGAAGTAGCCTCCAAAAGCAAAGTGCCATTTTGTAAACAAGAGCAGGATTTCACAAGGCCAGCAACTGCATCAAAATCTTTCTGAATAATAAATGGGTTTACCATAGCAAAGGACTGACCGTCTTTAGTATGTGAAATCGCGAGGAACTGTGGTGCAGCTGGGGTGTCTTTGAATCATTAGCCTAGTTCCATTTAGGTTTCGTAGCCGTTGACTGTGAAGATGACTAGCTCATTGCGAGAAAATCCCCAATGATTGTCAGTGTCTCCAATGGCATGCTCCTTCCAACTGGGGGACCCCTTCAGAAGGGGGCACACCCGCCTTAGGTGTTTGTTAACACTTCAGGTCACAACTCCCAAACACCTGACAGAGGGACCAATTGGCAATTTGGGAAGGTAGCAGCTCAGGCAATCACCCCTCCCTGGGCCTGACCTGTACCAGGGGTAAGTGTGAATCCTATCTGTCAACCCAGAGCTGGGAATTACAAACTGCCCAATCGCGCATGGGCTGGCCTTCAGGAGTGCACGGAGAGGAAGGAGAAAAAGAGGAACCTCAAACACCAAAGGGGAGGAAGGATAGGAGAAGGGGAACGAAAAAAGAAAAGGGAACAAAAAACAGTGGAGAGACTGTTCTGATATTGGCTACTGAATGTGCAGAACACATTTCCAAAAATATCCACACATTACCCAAGGGAGGGGAAAAAGAATAGCAACAGAATAGGCACGCAACACGGAAGGCAAAAAAAGATGCTGCAAAGGCTGGGACCCCTCTGGAAAGTGGTCACTGCCCCAAAGACTGTCATGCAGACCATTGTAGCAAAGCCATGAGACTGGGGGGAAGTGAATTTATCACTTCTTCTATCCTTGGAAGCAAATGACTAACATGGACATACATCAGTTGTAAGACAAAGATTAGCCCCAAGAACTGTGAAGCTGCAGCTGCTGATATCATGTGATCTCTGACTTCATCCACAGAGCACAGTGCTGCATACATTTGCATTTAAACATCAGTACTTAGTACTTGCAAGGTAATACTGCTAGATTTTTTTTTTTAATCAGGAAACTTTCAAGTAATATCACTATGTAATTTATGCTATGACTGGTGTACCTGACAGATGTGACTACTGAGTGTGCATTTACACTGTTGACAAGGTGTATTAGCCTAAAAGTCTGTACTGGTAACATGATTCCATACCAATAGTAGATCTATTTATGGTACATCATATTGGTATAAGGCTCACCTTTGGTGGGAAATTGTTAATTTCCTCCTTCACCAATGCTGAATAAAGTTCCCTGTAAGCTCTGTCACAGAGAAATTTGCCTAGTCCAGCTTTGTGGGCAGAGAACATAAGTTTGCTGTCCAAGTGATCAGAATCGGATAATGATCTGATCCAGTGGAGTCTTTCATGACTTCCCAGTCACAACAGAGAGAGAGAGAGAGAGAGAGAGAGAGAGAGAGAGAGAGAAAAGATGAAGATATCAATAAAAGAGCTCCTCGGATGAAGATCCGATCTCTGGTCATTAATCAATATAAGGCTTTAGCTCTGCTTATTAGTGACAGAATAAGTAGGCCATGCCCACCTATAGCCTCATAGAATTATGGCCACCACAAATTAAGTAAGGTAGCTCAGTCTGTGAAAAGATTTCCTCCCCTGTGCCATTTGATATGGTTGGTTTTGAGGGGCAATAGTGACATGATTGTAAATAATATACCCAGTAGTTTTAAAGATACTGCCACTTGGTGGTGTAGTGATCATAGTCTGCACAGCACTGTTAGCTGCTGACATAACATAATACAGTGTGGCTGTAATTAAACTTTCACTACTTGCGAGAGCCCCCACAAAAAATGAGTGATTGTAGGACAATGAAACTTTGTGGAAACATGTGTAAGAACATGTGAAACAGCATTGACAAATAAACCACTGAAAGAAACACATTTTAATTTCCACATGAAACGGTAACATTTGTTAACTGCATACCATGTTTATGTTCTAGGTTACAAATGTTGCTCAATGTGATGACCGTCTACATCATGTCACCCTGTAACAGCATTAGAGACACCATTTCACAATTGTTCACTAAATGTTTTGAATGGCAGACCACGAAATGTACAGCTCTCATGACACAGCTCATGCACTGCTTGAAGATTGCACATTGTGTCCAACATTCTCAGCCATGGCAACAATGACTTCAACAATTTGTGATGCAATTGGCTGTCTGTCTCTCCCAGGAGCAATTTCCAAATTGCCAGTTAATTTACATGCCCAAATTGTGTTCAACCCCAGTGCAGAAAGAGGACCTCTATGTATTCCTTCAATGTGCCAACACTCATGAAAAGCAGCAGCACTATTGCAGTTTTTTTGATAAAACAGCTTTACGAGTGAAACCCTACCCACCTTGCCCACATCCATGTTGACTGACTGCAACAGTAATGCAGAGTGATGTTTGTGTCCCAAACCTATGTCGCCGTACCATCCCGGCGCCTATTGGCAAATTATGACAATAACACCACTAACAACGCAAAA
This sequence comes from Schistocerca americana, assembly GCF_021461395.2. Lineage (NCBI taxonomy): Eukaryota > Metazoa > Arthropoda > Insecta > Orthoptera > Acrididae > Schistocerca > Schistocerca americana. Next base: position 111,005,382 of record NC_060120.1, read on the forward strand.
CCTGCAGCACACAGACTGAACACCATTCCTAAAAAGTTAGGTACCCATACATTAAATAGTTTTCCGTCTACACTGGCTCAAGTGGTGAAAGTATAATCACCCTGTGTATGTCCTATTTATCAATCCAATCTTCTCAAATTATATTATATTTGGATTCTAATCTGCGAGCTACACTTCAACCACGCTTCTGAAATAGCCAGAATCATTGAACGAATGGTACGCACTGCATGGAGACAGCTTACTCTTATTAGACTCCACTGTCATTCTGACGGAGTACTTTAAGTCCCATTCATATACCTGAAGATATGAATGACTATCCCAAATGAGTTGTGTGGCATTTGGATGCAGTTGGTAATAATGGAGGCAACTTAAGCACTGCCTTACAGCTAAGATATATGATGTATATGATGACACCTGGGACCTAATCCCCGAAAAAACTAGTCAGAAAATCTCAAGACTCACATGTCAGAACAACATGACTACAATTCAGTTATGCATCTTTGATTATCTTGCATTAACTTTATTGTGCATCATTTGGCAGTGACAGATTCCTCAGATTGTACAAAAAATTAATTTCACCAATTGCCATGTGTTTAAAAAGGTTTCAGATGACTCCTTGACTATGAACCATGTGTTTGGAATACTGGCATCTAAATGTTTTTCTTACCATACTGTTGCACTCACCAACATGTTAGCACCTACGGCAGTTTCAGTTCTATTTGAACTCTGTACCTGCAATCATTACAAATGTTATTGCCGTCTGTGAATGGTGAGTGAGCCATAAAAAAGTTTTCTGATATTTTTAGAGTGATGTCTCCACAAACTATTGTCCTTTCCTTAAATGAAAACCAGTTGCCACATACTAGTGACTCTGAACATGTGCTCCTGATATCCTTGTACAGGATCAACACTTGCAATGGAAGTAAAACGGAGGAGGAGGATGAAATTAGTGTTTAACATGCTGTCAACAACAAGGTCATTAGAGACTGTGCACAAACCCTGATTAGGGAAGGATGGGGAAGAAAATCTGCCGTGCCCTTTCAAAGGTAACATCTTGGAATTTGCCTTAAACGATTTAGGGAAATCATGGAAAACCTTAATCAGGATGGCCGGATGCAGGTTTGAACACTCATCCTCCCGAATACTAAAAAGGAAGGAAGGTTCAAGTTTTAATGCCCCACTGAGACTGCAGACATTAGAGATAGAGCACAAGATCGGATTATGAAAGGGAACTGACTGTACCCTTTTCACTGGGAACTGTGTCCTTTTCAAAGGAACCATCCTGGCATTTTCCTGGAGCAATGTAGGGAAAGCAAAGAAATCCGAAATATGGAAGGCTGGGCAGGGATCTGAAGCATAGTCCTCCCAAATGCAAGTGCAGTTTGCTAATCACTGCATAACCCCACTCATTGCTAAGGGACTAGGCTCTGTGAAAGCCAAGTGAATAAAGTACGGCTGGAAAGAATTGAAATAGAATTAATTTGGCCAATGTAATAAAGTTAGTTTACAATACGGTAGGTTTTATTTAATCCTTCTCCTAAGGAGTTTCAAAGTGTTCTTAACGAAGACTGTTGCCCTGATGTAGGCACGTTAGCAAAGGACTGACGCTACAGCATCTCAAGTTTCCACCTTCCCTACAGATCCCATCCAACTCGCGCAATTCGTCCACGAGACTCAGAGGGCCATAGACACGGGTTCCCAGGTAGACGCCGTGTTTCTTGACTTCTGCAAGGCGTTCGATACAGTTTCCCACAGTCATTTAATGAACAAAGTAAGAGCATATGGACTATCAGACCAATTGTGTGATTGGATTGAAGAGTTCCTAGATAACAGAACACAGCCTGTCATTCTCAATGGAGAGAAGTCTTCCGAAGTAAGAGCGATTTCAGGTGTGCCACAAAGGAGTGTCGTAGGACTGTTGCTATTCACAGTATACATAAATGACCTTGTGGATGACATCGGAAGTCCACTGAGGCTTTTTGCGGATGATGCTGTGGTATATCGAGATGTTGTAACAATGGAAAATTGTATGGAAATGCAGGAGGATCTGCAGCGAATTGATGCATGGTGCAGGGAATGGCAATTGAATCTCAATGTAGACAAGTGTAATGTGCTGCGAATACATAGAAAGAAAGATCCCTTATCATTTAGCTACAATTTAGCAGGTCAGCAACTGGAAGCAGTTAATTCCATAAATTATCTGGGAGTACGCATTAGGAGTGATTAAAAATGGAATGATGATGTAAAGTTGATCATCGGTAAAGCAGATGCCAGACAGATTCATTGGAAGAATCCTAAGGAAATGCAATCCGAAAAAAAAGGAAGTAGGTTACAGTACGCTTGTTCGCCCACTGCTTGAATACTGCTCAGCAGTGTGGGATCCGTACCAGATAGAGTTGATAGAAGAGATAGAGAAGATCCAATGGAGAGCAGCGCGCTTCGTTACAGGATCATTTAGTACTCGCGAAAGCGTTACGGAGATGATAGATAAACTCCAGTGGAAGACTCTGCAGGAGAGACGCTCAGTAGCTTGGTACGGGCTTTTGTTGAAGTTTCGAGAACATACCTTCACGGAGGAGTCAAGCAGTATATTGCTCCCTCCTACGTATATCTCGCAAAGAGACCATGAGGATAAAAATCAGAGAGATTAGAGCCCACATAGAGGCATACCGACAATCCTTCTTTCCACGAACAATATGAGACTGGAATAGAAGGGAGAACCGATAGAGGTATTCAAGGTACCCTCCGCCACACACTGTCAGGTGGCTTGCGGAGTATGGATGTAGATGTAGAACTTAATGAGTTGCTGGCAGGACAGCATCACTTTTATCATTACTTGCCTGCACACTTTTGATTATTTATTCATCTTTCAAAGTTTGGTCTATCTCACAGCTTTCCTCCGCCACTGAGCAACACCATTTTCAACAATCTTTCCACCCCCTGAAAGTTAGCCAGTGTACAAACTATCAGAAAATGATTCCAATTTGACTGACTCTCCACTCTCACAGAGTACTGGCTCCAACTCTGCATTAATGGATGGTCACAATTTCTTCCAGCTCTTTATTACAGTGGCATTCTCCACTTCATCACATGCTTCTGCTGTCTGGAAAACAGTTGATTGCTTTTCATATATTCATTGCTTTTCAAACATTCAAAATGGTCTCACTAAGAGTTGCTTGCACATGCATTCAGCAAGGCAAGGTGACAAGAATTGCAAGTTGATAATGATGTTTAATTGATTCCAAAATTCCATGGTCCTTTGGGTTAATCAGGGCTGTCACAATGGGTGGAAGAAACAGTGCCTGTATACCAATCGGGTAGAGTCACATCAGAAGGATGACTGGGAACACAGTCAATTATAAGGATAGTTTTAAGCGGAAGCTTTTCTTCTTCAGCTCTTTTCTCACAGCTGGTACAAATGTTTCAAGGAACCACTGAGAGAACATTTCTCTGTCGATCCACACTTTCTTCTGAGCACGACATAGCACTCATAGCGTATTTCTGTCACTGTGTTGAGAACAATGTAGTTGTTGGTATTTTCTAATCACAATGAGCAGCAGTTTCTGACACCAATTTGCATTGCAACATGCCGTAAATGTTACGCACTGTTTCAGTTGTTCGTATCCACGAGCTTTCTTTTCTTTCTTTGTGGCTAATGATTTTTAAAGCAGCATCTTGTAACAGAGACCAGTTATCTTAGCAGTTATAGTTATATCTTTTTTGCTAACTTAGCAACTTTCCCCTGCGACTGTCAGCTGTCTGGGTTTCCTCCAGTTTCATAGCCCCCCCCCCCCTCCCCCCACTGAAAACAAGCTACTGCTGCCAAGCTGCCTGTAAAATGCAACCACCGCTTTTTCCTTTACTATAGGGCCACTGTTGTGGATTCCTTCACTGTTGTCTGTGAACAGCTATGTCGAATTCTTCATTCTCACTTTCGTGTTTCACCTCCATTTTCCCAAACTGCTCTCCACTGCAGTTGCATATAACAGAATAACATCTTTCTTTTTAACATAATAAATAGCTGCTCATACGATACTGCACTAAGCAGCAATAGCTTTCTGTGAAGAACCTCGGTTCATGTCACCTAAAATTTCAAATTTCTGCTTAGGGCATAACATGATGTGTTTCCTTTTAAAAGCCCTGATACTGAACTGAAAAGAAAGCCACAATTATAGATGTATATAGTATTGTTTAACAGTGTAATTAAATAACAACAATGTTGTGCATGATAATTCATTGTTGTGCACGAGTGACTAGAGACCAGACGTGGGCCTCGCAATTGAGAGGCCATACTACTGAGGCTCACTGTACAATGTTAACAGCTAAATACAGATGGTTCAGAAATGGTCCACTGACTCATACTCCTATATTTTGCTAGTATGGGGATCTGAAATCTTCCTCTAATGATGCTGAGAACAGTGTTGGTGATGAAGATCTGTTTACCCAAAGAAATGTGAACTTCCCACTAAAAAACTAAATCCTGCAATCAGGTCCAGAGCACTACATGATACCAACAGGTCGCTGTGTCATCTCCCACATGGCATCACTCAGATGAAGTATGGCAGGGCTCTGGGACAGCACGTAACTCTGTCTGCTTTCAAGACCTTAGAGCAGCTACTTTTCATTCAAATGGCTCCTTAGTTGCTATCGCAAGAATTAGTAGGCCCAGTTACAGTCTTTCCACTGAGGAAAAAATCCCTGACAGTGCCAGGGAACTGAGCCTGGGTCATCTGCATGGGAGTTGTCAGATGAGCTGACCACTCAGCTACAGAAGTGAACCATATATTTCCCATTATCTTAGTGAAATTTAAAAGAAACTGTGCCATTGACATGCATGGCATATTCTTCAGTATACTTATTCTGGTTCAATCAATACGATGTTCCACAAAAGCTCATAGCACTCATTCATGGCTTGCAAATGATTCATTGTGCTGCATTCATTACTAAAACCTGCTTTTTCCTGTCATAAATTTAAATCCACAGCATTATGTGTGCAGTTGGAGATACATTTTTGTGAAAACTTGCATTAGGGGCCTATAAAGTTCCTTGGTTTGTGTGTCTTGCTGCATTCATTCTTGTTAAGCAGAAAAATTACAGAATGGTATTCATCCAAAGATATTCTGGAACTCCCCCCCCCCTCAAATTTCTGTTGCATCACAATTCATGTATAAAAGAGAATGTACTGTATATGAAATACTTCTCTTAGGAATAGATACTGCAATTTCTGAGAAACCTTGGGACCAGTGCAGCATGCAAAATCTGATGAGGGTACATCCAAATAGCACTGCGAAAGTTGTAAAAACGTAAAAACCACCAGGAAGCCATGACATTTATGGCATGTCCTGCACGGTTCTCAATACAATTAGTGATTTTCGGAAGAGCAAGTTCAATACAACAGCAACACTAAACATAATTTTATAAATCAAACTTTAGAGGAAAGAGAGTCTAAAGCACTGGTACTCTGCGATGCTACTGAGGCCTATTATGCATTCCACATACAGCGTTACTTAACAAGTTAAAAACTTACAGTGCTGAGGAAGCTGGCCTAGAAAAACTTGAATCCTATCTAGCCAAAATACATCAATTCTTATCAGTAAACCGAGCAGTTTCTTGCAAACAGAAATTGCAATATGGTGTGCCACAAGGGTATGTAGTAGACGTTGTGTTGACGGAGATTTTTGCTAATGACATAAGCCCAAATGAACAAAGTCAGCAGTTTGCAAACACGAAATTGTACATGGGAAGAATGATATGCAGGCAGTAAAACAAGCAGATGTCCTGCCTGGTGAGGTCAAGGACTGTTTATGCATATATGGCAAAAAAAAGAAACAACAACAACAGATGAAGGCATTAAGGCTCAGTGACAAAGGAGCACTTACTAACACTAGAGCTGTCAAACTTCTGGGTTTCTTCAGACACAGTAAATTAATTTGGAAGAAGCACATTGTAGGCCTGCATGTGTGATCAGGGAAGGGAACCTGAAATCATTATAACAGAATAGCAGACCCACCTGCCAACACACTAATATGGCTTATTTCAGAGCTACATAACGCTGGACTGTTGTTACGGGAGCACTCCGCGGCATGCAGAAGCATGCTGGTGCTGCTCTGCTACAGAAGAAAGCAATGATATCATTATTCTGAACAAAAAAGGACCTCTGAAAACACACTTTTGCAAAACTAGGAGTTGTTTTGCAGTCAATCTGTATTCAACTGCCTCATTCACTTGAAGTCATAACACATACATCAAGAGACATTACATTCACAATCAAAACATACAGAAAAAAAAACAGTCCAGACAGGCCAAGATGTTGAAACATGGTACTTTCCCAGCAATGGCAATTCAGACGTTTAGTGCACTGTCAAATAGTGCTGAGCCCCTACCAGTTGAGCTGTTCAAAGCAAAAATGTTGAGTGACCGAAAATATCATCCATTAAACTATGTCGATAAATTCTTTTCTAGTGACAGAATATGATTGGGATAACTGAACCTACTGACATAGACTCTTTCCCATAATGTAATGACGATGTGGTACTTGACATCATGTGCGTGTGAACAGAAAGAGAACAAAACAATGACAATATTTCTTTTGCAACTGTATTAGTCTACTGTATGTGGGTTATGGTGACAGAATGATTTGCAGCATAGCCCAAGTTTTAGGTCACGTTGAAAGGTAGCTGCATGGATATGACTGTGAAATAAACAAATGTGAATCCAAAATCTTAGCTAGGATATACCAATCTGTAACATAGCCTACGGTCTAGGTTAGGTTGAATGGTGACCATTAGGGTGCAACTTGAAAAAGCAGTATTGAATGCTTCACTTAATCCACAAAACTACCTAACCAGCAACTCTATACCATGATACAATCAATAACAGTGATTTACATTTATAGTGTTATTACTGTCGACTGATGGAATGCTGAACCAATTTGTTAATATATGTTACTAATAAAATGGTAACACCTCATCTGTAATGACTTCTGGGATACCACTATTCATCGTGCTTCTAATACCTCTCTTGAAAATATGGACAGCAAAATTACAGCATAAGTTTCTCTTGTTGCTATCAAGCTTTCACATCTTACATAATTAAATGTTACTTCTAAAAGATTGAAATTCCTGTTTTGACATCTTCATACTACAATTACTGTCAACTATTACTCTCACTAATATTCACTGCCATCAATCACATTGCTCCTACTCACCAAAGCAACAGTTCAACATCTGAAACTTTTCAAATTTTAATAGATGTAGGAACATATTTACACTTCAGGACAAAAACAAACAAGTATATCAATAAGCTGCTATGTTTCATTACAATAATAAAAAAATTGTAAATTCTACTAATTCTTCTAGAAAAACCAGTCACCAGTAACAATCCTCGCTTCAATCGCATACCACGGAGACTTTCCAAATACTAAAAATGCAAACGTAGAATTTGGCAGCTGAATGACTATGATACAACAAATAGGCAACGACAACACTGCAATATCATGTCAATATAATAAACTTAAATATGTAACACGAGTACCTTCTTTAATGATCATTCTTGCCATGGGAAAACATTTCCGCATATGTCACAAATCCTGTGATTTACATTGCTTTCTGCACTCACAAAACGTGAAAAAGCTGACTTCCTTAAAGATATAACTTTGTTAATAAGATATGGTACGACGGCATAAGAACATCACGTAATACATCGCGCATATGAAAGAAAATATAACAAACGGCACTGTCATACGGGTTCTCATCCACGTAATCAACTTTTACAGTTGCAGTAACAGGAGTACATAAGATGCTGGTACAGTAAAAAACAGTAATAACGACATAACGACACATGACTACTTTTTGTTGAAAACCGAGCAACATACAAGCAGAAGTCTGCAACAGTTAATATAACATATTGTATTAATATAATTCCATATAGATTACCAGTTTCGCACTCCATACTACAGCTGTATCACAGTTGGCGTCTCACAACCGTTGTACTGCACACAACAACAAACAAACGTATGTTTTTCGATTGCTCAATACATTTTTGTTACACTTTACACAACACACTACACAATAGTTTTCACTTTTCAAGCATCTCTGCTATCTGTTATAACGTCGAAAACCACCAAAACAAAGATATTGATATAGGTTCAAAGTGTCGATAGTCAAAGTTAAAACGTTAGACCACAGTCTGTCATAGTCGCGACACTGTCTCGTTTTTGTTACGATCAGCGATAGCAGCGCCCCAAGCGGCCCGCAAGGGACACATCTGTATTCAATATTTATTTATTTGTTTATTTACTTAGCATCCTTGTATCTCATCATTATAAAAATGATATATAATTTGTCATACATTGCCTTACACAGAAAATAGGACATGAAAAGATTTACAATTATGTGTCCACAAATAAAATATTATTACACATACATGAAACTATATCGTAACAACATTCATAATAACACTTCTGTATACGATATATATATTAATTTATTTACTTAGCATCCTTGTATCTCATCATTATAAAAATGATATAGGATTTGTCATACATTGCCTTACATAGAAAATAGGACATGAAAAGATTTACAATTATATGTCCATAAATAAAATATTGCTACATATAACATGAAACCTTATGCCTAACAACATTCATAAAATGCTAAATTAGAATAATGGATGAATGCAATTTAGTTTTCAATGATCATTTGGGTCATTACGATGAAGGAAATAAGCTACTCTATATTGAAAGCTAGTGATTTAAGTATTCCTTGACACTATAAAACCTCTTGCTAATTAACATTTTTTTAAAGTTCTTTTTTGAATATGTGGAATTTTGGTATACTTTTAATTTCCTTTGGTAGTGCACTAACAAGATTTTTGGCAGATAAAGAACACTTTTTTGATACATAGCTTTTGTATGACTTTCTCTATGAAAGTCGTCTCTATTTCTCTTTTTGTAGTTATGAACTTGACTGTTTAACAATAAATGTTCCTGGTGTGCCTTCATAAAAGATATACTTTCATAAATATAGATACATAGACGAGTCATGATTTGTAGTTCCTTAAAAGTTTTTTTACATGATTCTTTGTGTGTCATACCTCTGATTATCCTTATTGCCCTCTTTTGAAGCACAAACGAGTGTTTGGCCAAACTGGTATTCCCCCAAATTATGATACCATTTCTTAGTGTGCTATGTATGAGTGTGAAGTATGAACATAACACTGCATCAACACTACAGGAATTTTTTAGTATTCTAAGAACATAACAATATTGACTAAATTTTTTTAACATTTTTGTGTGTCTCTCCCACGTTAAATATTCATATAGCAATAATGCTAAAAATTTAGTGTGGGTCGTTTGCTCTAGCTTACACTGCCCAAGTTTTACAGTTAGGTCAGAATTTACTTTGTTTGTTATATGTCTGAAGTTCATCCAAACTGTTTTTTTGTCATTAACAATTAATTTGTTGTTAGTAAACCACATGTTTGCTTCTTCTGTGGCTACTGTGACTCCCTCCAGTAAGTCAGTTTCATTCGTATCTTTGACAAATAGACTGGTGTTATCAGCAAACAATACTGCATCTGCTGTTGATAAATGACTTGGAAAATCATTTACAAATATTACGAACAGCAATGGCCCCAGTACGGAGCCCTGCAGCATGCCATACCTGACTCTTTGATATGCTGATGAGTAGACTTTACCCGCATGCTGTGTCTCTACCTTCTGATACCTATTAGAAAGATAGGATTTGAACCAATTGTGCTACTCTACAAACCCCGTAGCAATATAGCTTCCTGAGCAGTAAATTATGGTCAATGACATCGAAAGCCTTAGACAGGTCCAAAAACAGGCCACAGTTTAATTCATTTTTATCTACAGAATTTATGATCAGTTTTAAAAAGTTATAAATTGCTGTGTCAGTTGACCTATTTTTCCTAAAACCGTTTTGCCCTTTAAGTAGAATTAGATTTTTGTTAAGAAAATGAGACAGTCTTTCACGCATTACCCTTTCAATTACAATGATATAGGCCAGTAATTGATAACATCAGACTGGTCACCCTTCTTGTAAATAGGCTTGACAATCGGTTCTTTAGTTTTTCTGGGAAGACTCCTGTGCTAAATGAAATGTTAATCATGTCAGCAATCGGGGAATCTATGTATCTTGCACTGTTCTTTATTACTTTGTCTGGAATCCCATCACAGCCACATGTCATTTTATTTTTTAACTGATTTAAGGCATTTTGTACCTCTAGTGCAGTAACAAGGTATAGAAACATGGTTTTATCATTCATTGGTAGTTGCACTCTGGAGTTGAAATCACATCTTCCTTGTATCAGTTTTGTTGCGATATTTGTGTCATGTGTGTTGAATATGTTGGCTATCTGTAGTGGGTCCTCAACTGTTTTCCCTTCACTTTTAATTACAAGAATGCTGTTTTAACTTTGTTGTTTACGTATGCTCCTATTTATTGCCTCCCAGGTTGATTCTATTTTGTTAGTTCCTTTCCTGTTATATGAGTCAGTATTTAGTTTCTTAGCCACTATTATAACTTTTTTATATACTTTCCTGTAAATTTTCACATATGGTTTCAATGCAACAGTACTTTTTGCAGACTTGTTTAACTTTCACAGAGTGACTGCAGATTTTTTTATTCCCTGTGTTACCCATGTCTTTGTTTTGCTTTTAATTTTGACTCGTTTAATAGGAAATGCGTTATCATAACAATGCCAATAATTTGCTAGGAATGACTCAAATTTTTTATCTACAACACAGGCTGATTCCGTGTCCCAAGTTATATTTTTAAGCTTCTTATTAAAAACCCTTATGCTGTCTTCATTTACAAATCGTTTCTCTCTGTATTTTTCATATACCACTGGATACATGATAGATATATCATATAATATTAACATGCCTGCCTTATGATCTGAGAACCCCATCTGTTTTACTTCAGTGATATGCTCACATTTATTCTTATTGACAAATACTTGATCAATTATTGTTTCAGACCCATTTAAACATCTAGTGTCTTCTGTTAATGCTGCTGTCATATTATAAGATCAGAACAGATTGGTCAGTTGTTGTTGTTTACTGCAGTTCGTTTTAAAATTAACACCAAAATCTCTAAGGATAATTGAATTTGTTAATTGCTGTTTGAGTTGATTTAGCAGCATTTCAAGGTTGTGGAGAAAAGAAGTAAAATTCCCTGATGGTGATCTATATATGCACACAATAAACATTTTCAGTTTTTATTAATTCACATACACAGTATTCAAAGTCTTTTTCTATGCATTTTACATTACTATATTCAACTTCTTTCGCACCAAGACCTGTCCTGACATATACACACGTACCACCACTTTTACTATTAACTCTACAAACATACTTATCATTTCAAATTCATGAATAACAGCAGTACCTGACTGTGTCTCTTTCAGCCAATGCTCGTTTACATACAAGACTGCAGTTTATTTTAAATTGTCACTTAGGAGGACTTCTATTTCACCTAGCTTGTTGCCTAAACCCTGTACATTCTGGTAGAAAACTGTTTACTTATTTTTGTTTTTTGATTTTGGTGCATCAATTACCTTACTATTTGTGTGATGCTGCCTGCCAATAAAAACTTCTGGAGATGTTTTGGTGGAGCTATTTTTCTTGTGAGTCGAAGTCTAATGTTGCCTTCAGATATTTCTACTGATGAATATTCATGCAATGATTTATGTCCAGGTGTAGTAGATTCTGCTGCTGGTGTGGGAGAGGTAACCCTTTCTGTGAACTTCATTTGCATTGATCAAGGAGCTGAAACTACATCTGTTAAATCTTGCCTGTTGACTGGATCTACTGTACTAGTGGTGGATTTTGCTGCTGTTGTAGATTTTGGTGGCATTAGTGGAGGAGCTGGAACAACATCAACTATATCTTCTAGTATTTTTACTGTTTCCAGCATCCAGTTAATTTCTTGGCCCAGGAACTTCTTGCCCATTTTATTAAAATGCGTGCCATGCTTTGTATAGCAATTTCTTTCAATGGAATTATCACTTAAGAAATATGCATTTCGATAGGCCTTGCATATTTTCAAGTATTGCCTATTGGCTCTTTTTATTTCTGCATTGCCCGCAGCTCGTGGTCGTGCGGTAGCGTTCTCGCTTCCCACGCCCGGGTTCCCGGGTTCGATTCTCGGCGGGGACAGGGATTTTCTCTGTCTCGTGATGGCTGGGAGTTGTGTGATGTCCGTAGGTTAGTTAGGTTTAAGTAGTTCTAAGTTCTAGGGGACCGGTGACCATAGATGTTAAGTCCCATAGTGCTCAGAGCCATTTGAACCATTTATTTCTGCGTTTGCACACAACCAATCCGGAAGATCATGCCTATGCGGAATTCCAACAACAACGACAATTATTTCCCTAATAGTGTTTATTACTGTCCTAAGATTACGCATTGCATTGGATAGTTCGTTTCTAAAGACATCGTTTGCTACTGCAACGATTACAGAATCTTTTTCAGTTTTTATCTTTTTGGTAATTTGTTGCATACAGGCTCCTGGTTTGACAAAGCTATTAGCTTCCACACAGTAGTCATAAAGTAATATTTCTGCAATGCCGTGACCATGATTATTGGAATATATATTGACATTGCTTTTATTTTTGTGCATATCACTATTACTGTGGTGTCCACTTACTTGCATTTTATGTTTACAGTCCTTGTTTTCACAATTTTCCTTGGATTTCATATTTATATCAGACACTGATGCTTGAAAATGGTTGATTTCTGTTACATGGCACACAATCACTGGATATCATGTTGACAAGTTCGTGTGCAACATTTCGTTTCATAGCACTAGTCTCATTACGATCGTTTGTATCACGCAAAATATCGCGTTTGAGCACTTCCTGTTTATTCAGTTTGTTAGTCATTTCACTTATTAATGATTTTGCGTTCCTAAGTTCATTTTTCGTTGTTCTGAGTTCTTCAATTAACTTTTTACACTCACATAGTTTCGAGAGAGCGTTCCTGAAGTAGTCTGGTTTAGACCTATCTAATAGAAAGCACTCGTTACACTTCCAGATTTTTGTTCCAGCAGTTGTTTTAACACACGAGTAATGAAATTTAGGTCTGCATTTTGCACAATAAACTACTTTTTCTACCCTCTTTTTACAGTAGCAAGGTTTATTCGACGATGTTTCTGTCGTTTCATGTATTTTAGTACTGAAGGAAGCCATAGTACACTGGTCTTGCATGAGAACTTGATATTTACCACAATTTTCGTCTGGTCATTGAAATTTCATTTTTTGATAGGAGGTGGTGATAATCCATTTGCACACAGTAAGATAAGTTCGTATTTAAAGAAATAAACTACTAAAAGTATCTATTTTTAACACACGAAGTATTTTCTACTACCACACATTCGCCATCTTAACCTTCATCTGATGAGTGCAAATACTAATATTTATATTGATTTGTAATATAGTTTTTATAATATGAACTGAATGTAGCAACATAAACATCGATAATAACTAAAAAAATTACACCATATTTGTGATTATTTAGTTTCCTAAGGACACTGGAAGATACGAAATGATGCATTATACGGCAGTTTACTTGTAACAAACGATACGATCATTTACGAAATAATATCGTTTTTCTTCAACAACAAAATATTGGTGACGTTTTACAGAAAGACATCGTATATCTAACCAATGCAGTGGAGTTTTGTTCGCTACACTTTCAGCCAAATCAGTGAATGAGGAACGCTGAAAACCTATGTCGAATCTATTACCTACGTTATTTAACGAATCAAGTAAGCTACCAGAACTGCAGCGTAAGAGAAAACCACACAGACGTGGTAATACATCGTCAAAAGCAATGAAACTGTTTCCCAACGCAAGAGAAACTAATTCCAGAATTGTTGTTAAATATGAGCCACAAACGGCAAGAATCTTTAATTCACTTTTGAAGCAAAGGTAATTACATTTACTAAAATATTCGTTTATTAGAAAGTCGAGTGAAGAGTAAGAAACGACGAATCATTGTACTACATTAAAAGCAATTCAAGTTTCAAGGAAACTGCCTGTGATGATAACAACAGACAACAATAGAAATATATGCTTCTCATGCATGAATTGTGTTCATATTCTCTTTCTTTCAGCGGAATAAGCTGCAAATATAGACATATTCAAAAGTACTTTTTCATGAATGAATTGTAGCTTACGTCACTGAATCAGTATGATTCAGCTGTTTTTACATATATTTTACGATAATTTGTGTCTCTTGGTAACTTACTAACGCATGGAATGCAGAAATATAACAACTATTCCCTTAATTAAATAGAAAATAGTTAAAAGTCAAACATTATCCTTATGATGCATTTGACTTTCTGCTTTCTCACCTCTTGGAACGCTAGTGTCGCTCCAGCTGTCAAACAGTAGCAACTTTCGCACCAGGGAGTGTCGTGACTGTATTTATTAGACTGTGGGTAAAGCCACAGACAAAACTGTCCGTAGAAATACGTAATACGACGAAATGCTCACCGGAGAATTTAACACAACAATGTGAATGGATTCTCTGAATCAGTAGTGAAAGCTCTACCAATGAAGTGGTAACAATCTGTACAAATATAACTGACAAAGTAATATATTACTTGTGCTTCAATATGACAGAATTGTCCTGCAGAATACAACGTGAAAAGTAAATGAAATGTAGATCAAATTACTATAAGAGTCCTCAGTATTCTTCTTCTTTTTCTTTAGTGTTGGTCCCACCTGATCGCAGGGTTCGCTCAATGGATTAGTTGTCCCCATTTTGTTCGATCGTGAGCCATGTCTGGATGAAGATTTACAGCCTTGAGATCATTGTGCAGAGTGTCGGCCCATCGACGTCTAAGTCATATCTTGGGTCTCTTTCTCATGACTTCCACTGTGTATGCTGCCTCTGCAGTGTTATCGTTCACTCTACGCAGCACATATCCAAACCAGCAGACACGGCTTTCTTGTATTTTCCTCTGAATCGGTGTGATCCCGAAACGCTTCCTGATAGTATCATTCGAAACGTGATCCAGTTGAGTGATATCACTTGGCCATCTAAGCATTTTAGTTTCCAAGACCCCAAGTCGTTGTTCTGCCTCTTTTGTAGTTGGCCAACTCTCGGTGCCATAGAGAGTAGCAGAACAGATAACAGTCTGGTAGATTTTTTATTTCAGGCGATCGTTAATCCGATGATCGTAGGTGACCCCTGTTGTAGTTCGCCACTTCATCCAAGCTGCCTGCATCCTTGCGTTGACCTCTTCTGTAAGTTGGCCATCGTTAGAGACTGAAGAACTGAGATACTTAAATTTTGAATCTTGGTAGATCTTCTCCATTAATGTTGATGGACCCAATTTCTGGCAGATCTGATTTCATGTACTCATTTTATCTTTTGTTGAACCACAGGCCAAATCACGCAAGTCGGCCGTCCCATTCTTGTGACTGGTGTTGGAGATAAAAATTTTTCACCGCAGCCAACAGGACATTATCAGCATGCCATGGTAGTGGCATGGGCAGATCTAATGTGACAGTGTCCGTCACAAGAATAAGCAGCAGTGACTCCTGCTTGATGCGAAAGTCATTTGACACTCCTGCAGTTGCTTGGGCAAAGCTCAGTTGTACATACAGAAGCTGTACCCAGTTAACAAGGTTCTCTGGAATGCCATGGTCTCGAAGTGCAAACCAGATTAGATCTTGTGGTACCTCATTGAATGCCTTTTCGAAATGTAGGAAAGCTAGGTACAGTGGCTTGTCTTTTCGCGGTATTTTTCAACAAGCATCCATACAGGATGGGTTACGTCAGTTGTGCCACAAATTTTCACAAAACCTACTTGATTCCTTGTGATTTTAGCTATCTCACGAATCTTTTTGCCGAGAATGGGTTTCACGATCTTCATCGCATGGCTCAGTAATCTGATAAGAATCCTCAAAATTAATAACTGTATTTCGTCTGTTAAAGGAAGATGTGTTCAGTTTTTTTCGACTGTGTAAATGAGAAACTTTTGTGTATGACTGACAAGTGTGTCTAAACGTGTGTCTTAGCATGATTCTGTTTATTTATTTAGCAACTTTGGATCTATATAAAAGTAAATATTTGCATTGTCACTTTAAAAAATAATAATCACATGCAATATTCAAATAAATAGGTATATCACTTTTAAATACAGTAGCATCATACACAATTACAAATTTTGCATCTACTGCACAATCTATCTGTACACACACAATGATCTCTTTGTGCAAATGACTACGCACATCACATCTGCGTTTGAGCACGAGATTTGCACAGATATGAGATGTGTGCAATCTGTGGGTTTAATCACATCTGCACAGAACAATTGGACAGGAGATAGCAGTAAGTTGGGAGTGCAAAACATATCTGAGCCAGCTGTTCGTTCAGGCTAGTTTTTTCTCAACTATGTGTACATGGCGAATTTTAATGTAGATACACGCCATGCTATAGAGAGTTCATTGCTGGATTTATCGTAATGTATAGGAGTCATACATGTTTGTGGAGAATTAAGAGAAGGGAATACAGCAATACAGATGATACAGTAGCTGCTTCTAATACTTTAATATAGAAATTATGAGTGGTTGACCCTATGGCAAACAGCGAACTTTTAATTAAAAAATTTCATTATGGAGTGTTTACCGCAAAACGCCAAGAAAAGCAACGAAATCTATTCGATCTGACACAGGAAGACTGCTAGCATACTTTCACTCATAGTTCATTGTGGAGAGCGTACCGCAAAACGCCAAGAAAAGCAACGAAATCTATTCGATCTGACACAGGAGGACTGCTAGCGTACTTTCGCTATACCATAATCTTATGTGACAGTGTTGCAAAGGAAAGTAGGCGTTATTTGTATTAAAGAAGAGTGCAGTCAGAATATTGTGTAAGCTGATAATGGAAGATCTTGCAACAAAGGCTTCAAGGACAAATCGTTACACTTGGTTTACTTCCTAATATGTTATGCAGTTCAAAGTATGAGGGACTTATGGGTTAACTGTAGAATTCACAACTGCAATATTTCTATAAAGTTTTCCCTATAAACTATTACTGTGTTTTATAAAAGCCTTTAATGGGTTGCCAGTAGACTTCATGGGGAGAATTCAAAATCCTGACTCAGAAACAAATTGCAGTCTAGGTCATTGGCCATATATACAATTTCTAAGAATATATTCTGTTTCAAACTGTAAAATTTTTAAAATTTCTTAACCTTTCTCAGTGATTTGTTGTCATCTCAGAGAATTGGGTGTACTGCCAGTGGTTCGTGTCTTCCCAGCAAGATGTTTCGTCGTTTTAGCTCGGCATTTTCATCAGTTTATTTCGCTTGCTTTTTTCCATTATTATTATTTTATTTTGTAGCACTTTTCATTCCCTCCCCCGAAGGGAAAGGACAGGCGTTGTGAGCTTGTTGTTGACTCTTTCTCAGCTGAAGGGTACAAGATGTATTTTAGTTTCTTCTTTATTGTTTGCGTTTAGAGCTATGTCTTCAGTTTGACAAAAATTAAATGGTTTCAATTTGACAAATGAGATAGTTTACTTTAGAAAAAGTTATTTTAGAGAAGAAAGTACATTTAACATTATTTCTACTTCATTAGCAGGAATTTCTCTGTCCATCGTTCTTCTGTTATGTGTCTTCTCCTGTGTTGATGGTCAGAAAGAAGAGCAGTGGACTCTTCTTATTGGTTCGATTATGTAGTTTGACAACTACATCCTCAAATCCGGCGTAAAGCAGCCCTTGGCGGTGTGCATGTTGTGAACAGTCCGTGGTTCTTCTTCTTCATTGCCTCCAGAGTGCCGTTTCCTTCTTGAGGATCGGTCGTGACTGTCCTGCTCTTCAAGCTGTGCTGGTGTCTGCTTCCTTTGATAGTATTACCATCGCAGGTCTTGTGTTACAAGTCGCTCCCATTCCCATCTTCCTGGTTTTTTGAGCTCTCTTCATACTTTCATCATTCTTCTGTTTTCATGTTCCAGTGCTCAAATTGGAGGGGTAATTAATTGGCCTCCATGCACTACCACTTCGTTGATCTGAACATGTTGGTTGACTATGTCTGGGCATAGTGAAGTTTTTCCTTTTATTTCTCTTCTGGTCAATTCTTCCTTCCTGCAGGGTTTGAGGTTATGTTTTGAGCGTGCAGATGGTGTTCATCGCTGCCCTCCGTCTGCATTGTGGCCGAGATGCTCGTGTGTTCCTCTGTCAGAACCACCTATGGTTCCTGATGTGGCTCGCATTGATGATAGATCCCCCACGGGAGGGGGCAGGTTGTTTCCATTTACCATGCAGAACTGGGATTCCACTTCCTGCAGGATGACGCCAGTGTTGTAGATGCTGGCGCGCTGGTCGCTGTCTTGGTTGTTCGTTGTTGCGCTGCCTTCTGTCACTGCAGTGGCTTGTACTTCACAGTGAGCCAGCGCAGTTTGATTCAGCTCAGGGCCGTGTTGTCGGTGATCCCTTCCAACACTGTCACTGGTGGTGATGGCAGCCAGAATAGCTGGTGGGCGGGCCAGCATCTGTTCGCTTCTTGTCGTTTCTGGGGGGGAGACTGCGATTTTGGCGCACTTTCGCCTCATCCAGCGTTTCTTCCTGACATTGTCAGCGCCTGCTGAGAACGCCTCGGTCGCTTTGTTCTCCTGCATTGTCCTTCCGTCGGCGTTGCCGCTGTCTACAAAGGCCTTGCAGCTGCCCTAGCTCGTGACATGTGGCTTACCACAGTGGGAACAGGTCGGTTGGTCTTCACGACTCCTTGCGCAATTGCAGCTGTCGTGGTCGCCAGTGCATTTGACACATGTTGCCTGATTGTGGCAGTACACTGCCACGTGTCCTTTTTGTTGACACTTACAGCACTGCAGCTTTGTGTCAAACTCCACTGGGAGAACCTCTTCATTTCGAAGGACTTGCTTAACATCTTTCTTCTGTTACATGTCTTCTCCTGTGTTGATGGTCAGGAAGAAGAGCAGTGGACTCTTCTTATTGGGTCGATTATGTAGTTTGACAACTACATCCTCAAATCCGGCATAAAGCAGCCCTTGCGAGTTTCCATGTTATGAACACACCCAGGATAAACCATCATCTTCCTCCTGGTCGACTTCTCTGGTGCTGTGACCACGCATTTTAGACTATCAAAGTAAGGTTTGACTGCCTTACATGTTTTTCACCTCCACCTCCATTAGTGGATAGGGTTACTGTTGAATTTTATCTGAAGTACTTAAATCTGAATTTTATCTGGAATGGGAAGTTTTACTAGATATTGCTAATGAATTCCGTAATGGTGTCAGAATACTGAAAGAATCTCTAAGAGGATGCATCACATTGATACCAAAAACTAAAGAAACATCAAACTTACAGAATCTACATCCGATATCATTACTCCACATTGACATAAGCTAATTGCTCGGTGCTTTGCTGGGAGATTAAAGCAAACCATGAAAAAAGTGATCAGTCCTTATCAAATGTGTGTTGTTCAAGACAGAAACGTATATGACGCCTTACTAGTATATAGAGATTGTACTTAGTACACAAAAACCCACATGTCAAACGAAGCAGTGATTTTATTAATAGACTTTAAAATTGCTTTCGGTAGGAATAGTCAAAAATATCTGGAAAACGTCATGATTAAAATGGGTTTTGAGACCAATTTCTCGAATGCAATTGTGAAGCTTATAACAGTATTTTACATGAAACTTCAAGGAAAAAGGAGGAAAAGTGATACGAATTCTACAAAAGTGTCACCTAAAAAATAATTCAGTAGACAACATCTTGCAGGTTTCCGTACAAAAGACTGAAATATGAAAATGTTATAATGCATATAATTATTTTTCAAATGAGTTTATTTTCTGGTATTATGTGAAACTGTTAAATGCTAAATAAGACTCTTAAAAAAAGAAAGCTGTAATGGATATACAGAGGGTAGGGGAGGAGCTAGGGTATCCAATTCAGCTCTACTGTGATGCTGTAGACGTTCCTTGTGCTGTTCGCGTCCTCATTCAAACCAAAAAGTAATGATAGTTAATTTATAACAATTCTGAGTCGAATGGAAATACTGAACCAGAGACTTCGAAGATTCTGTGACAAGCTAGGCTGCGACTTTCTAGATTTGCGCCATAGGTTTGAGAACTGTGGGGTCCCCATAAATAGGTCAGGTGTGCATTGAACATCAGAGGCTACTACTCACGTAGCTGACTGTGTGTATAGGAAACCCAGAAAGAAATGCCTCCCACAGGCGAGAGTATTAAAATCCTATGGTAACTTTCCAAGCATTCGCAACGAAGTGCAGAGTTTGAAGCGCACGTGAAAAGCAGTGAAGCTCACATAATACTAGGTACAGAAAGCTGGTTAAAGCCTGAAATTGATAGCAGTGAGATTTTTCTGGAAAATTTAAGAGTACATCGAAAGGATGGGCAAACAGGAAATGGAGGTGGTGTATTTGTCGCAGTAGACAAGAAACTCAAATCCATTGAGATAGAAACTGAAACTGCCTGCGACATTGTCTAGGCAAGACCCAGTGTCAGGGATGCGCATAAAATGATAATTGGATCCTTCTGTGTAACCAAGAGATTTAAAGGAAACTTCAGTTCACTTGTTTGTAAGTTCCCCAGTCATCTGGAGACTTTAATCGTCTGACGATTAATTGGAAAAACTACAGCTTTGTTAGCGGTGGGCACGATAAGATATCCTGTGAAACTTTACTAAATGCCTTCTCTGAAAACTATCAAGAACATATAGTTAGGAATACCATTCACGATGGAAATACTGTATATTGGATCTAATGGCAACAAACAGATCTGACATCTTTGACGATGTCCACGTTGAAACTGGTATCAGTGACCATAACATAGTTGAGGCAAAAACGATTAGCAAAGTACAAAGAACGACTAAACCAAGTAGAAAGATATATACGTTCAGCAAACTAGATAATCAGTAATATCATATCTCAAGAAGGAACTTGAAACAATCAGCACAGGTCAAGAGAACGTAGAGAAATTCTGGCTCAGGTTCAAAAGAATAGTTGACTATGCACTGTATAGATATGTACCTAATACAATAGTTCATAATGGGAGGGAACTTCCGTGGTATACAGTTACTGCAAAGAAACTTATAAAGAAACAGAGATTACTGTGTAATAGGTGTAAAGCAAAGCGTAGAGCTAGAAATATACTGAATGAAACTCGTTTGTCTGTCGAAGAAGTAATACATGCTGCCTACAGTGACTACTGTAGCGGGCTATTGTCAAATGGCATTTCACAAAGTCGAAAGAAATTCTGGTCATATGTAAAGGCTGAAGGCTGTTAGTGGCACCAAAGTTAGTGTCCAGTCCTAGTGAATGAGACATGAATTGAAATTGAGGGTAGCAAAAAAAAAAAAAAAAAAAAAAAAAAAAAAAAAGCTGAAATGCTTAACTCCATTTTCAAATGTTCCTTTACAAAGGAAAACCCAAGAGAATTGCTCCTACTTAATCCTCACACAGTGAAAAGATGAATGAAACAAGTATTAGTGTCAGTGGTGTTGAGAAACAGCTAAAATCATTTAAGTTGAACAAAGCTCCAGGGTCTGATGGAATCCCTATCATATTCTATACCGAATCTGTGCCTGAGTTAGCCCCTCTTCCAACTGTAATACATCGTAGATCCTTCGAACAAAATATCCCAGAAACGAACGAGTCGAAAGTTACAAGGGAAAATCATTCTGATACCTCTGACAGCGGAATGCATGTACTGGTACTGTTGTTGTTAAGATTGTAGGGTAGGCAACTTTTAGAGGTGGTAGTATACAGTTTAGAGCCCATGCTTACTGCACATTTTTTATTCATTTTTATCTCTGAAAGTTGCTAACTCTACAGTCTTAGCAACAACAGTACCAGCACAGATATTCCACCATCAGAAGTATCAGAAAGGTTTTCGCATATAGCTTTCGACTCGTTCGTTTCTGGTGGAGGAACCTTTACCTTAAATTGATACATTTATCCTTCTCCATCATCCTATAAAGTTTGTAGCATCACCACAGAATACATTGTATATAGGATGTTCAAAAAAGTGTCGATTACTTTGAGAGGTGGTAATACTCAGCAAAACAAGAAAAATAAGTCCAGTAAACATGAGTCCGGAAATACATACATTCTGAGGTAAGCGCAGTAAAAATGCAGGCAGGATGTTTTCAACGTGGCGTCTGTTCTTGGCAATGTACCTCTCTGCCTTCTGGAGTAAGGAACGATGCACCCTTTGAAGTATACCCGGTTGTTGTTGTTGTACCTGCTGGCATGCACTAAACATGCGACCCTGTAGTATCTGCACAGCATTGACTAGTGTGACTTACACCAATTCCTTCAAGTTCCTGCATAACCAAAAGTCTAGGGGATTACGTCTGGGGAATGAGCAGGCCAAGGTGTGGGATGGTCCTGAAATGTCTGCATCAGATGTTCATGCACACTGTGTGGAATGTGTGCTGCTGCACCACCATGCATGAACCACATTTGCATTCGTTGCTGCAATGGCACAGCCTCCAGCAAGGTAGACAATACATTAATGAGAAAGTCCAGATAATGCGTCACAGTTAACCTTTGTGGTAGCACATATGGCCCTATTAATCTATCTCCAAGTACTCCTACCCACATGTTGGTTGAGAATCAGTGCTGATGCCCTCTTTCCTGAGCTGCTTTGGGATTTACATCTGCCCATACATGCTGGTTATGGAAATTCACACCATCTTTTGTGAACCCTGCCTCATCAGTAAATAAAATCTTGAATGTGAACAGTGAATCTGCGGCACACTTTTGCAACAGCCATTGACAGCACCACCATCTATCATGATGATCCTGTGGCCCTACTTCCTGAATGCGCTGTAGATGGTGTGGGTACAGTAATTGTTCATAAAGTAGCTCCCATCACGTTTCTGCTGTTGCTAATCGTCGAACACTTGCCCCAGGGGTTACATTCACCAAATGTAGCACACACTCTTCCATGTCAAGTGTGCAGACTGTACGAGGCATTCCAATGTCAGTCTTCTAAGGTTCAAAGGTACCTCTGTCCCTCAGACGCTGCTGAACAGCTTATCAGAGGGAACTCTGTGCTGTGGATATTTTCCAGCATAGAGGACATGGGCTCGCAGGCTACATCCATTTGCTAAATCAGAGCAGAATATCATATCTGTCATTTCACTTGTCGAGTAATCGGCCTCCATTGCTAACAAGTGGAGGAAGAGAGGAAAAGTACTACCCCATTGGTACGTACAAACAGGATTATAACAGTAAACACGTAAGTGAATACGCGTTTGGAAGAAATTAAAACACCATGACTCACCCAGGGTTGACAGTGCTGTTCAATAAGGCAAACAATCACGACGAATACTAACGTAGCCTACAATACGACTGTAACCACACAGCTGACTGCAGACCACCGAATGGTAGGCAGAGTAGTGTGAGTAAGACATCATAATATCCTGCCGACGCATTTGACAAAGCGTCAATGCAACGACTGGGCTAATATCTGCTACCAAGTGTCTCGCCGCCCTTCCTATAAACATGTGTCTATCTCTGAAAGTATACGTTCCCGAACCGATGTTTATTGGACTTATTTTTCTTGTTTCGATGAGTACTACAACCTCTCAAAGTAGTCAAGACGTTTTTTGAACTGAAATAAATTTACAGGAGCCGACGCCTATAGTCTTGACGCTCTGTAGTATCGTTGGATGACGTTTCCAGACATGGGTTCCTACATGAAGCTTAATCTTCTAAGTCTCCTCTACAATCTCTAGAAGTGTATAACATGAAATGTGAAACACCCTGTATACTTTATCTACATGAACTTCTTCTTTTTCTCTTTCCTGTTTTAGCTGAAGAAGTTTCGCTTTCGTTTCCTCGGTATACAACATGATCACAAATTCCTCATGAATGATCTGAAAGTGACGCTGCACAATGTACATCGTTCAAAATAAAACCACAAAAGAGTCACTGAGAGGTGGTTTGTCTTTCAATAAAAATGTAAATAAATTTGAAGCTGCATCTGAGATTGTTTGGGCAAGGCTCAGTATCAGTGATGGGCATAAAATGATAATTGGATCCTTCTTCCACCCATCAAGCTCATCTCCTGATGTAACCGAAAGCTTTAGAGAAACCCTCAGCTCACTTGTATGTAAGTTCCTCAATCATACTGTAATCATCAGTGGAGACTTCGATCGTCCAACAATCCATTGGGAAAATTACTGTTTTGTTAGTGGTGGGCATGATAAGAAACTCTGTGAAATATTACTATGTGCCTTCTCTGAAAACTACCTAGAACATATAGTTAGGAACACCACTCATTATAGAAATATATTGGATCTAATGGCAACAAGTAGACCTGACGTCTTTGAGGATGTCCACTTCGAAACTGGTATCAGTGACCATGACACAGTTGTGGCAACAATGATTAGTAACGTACAAATGACAACTAAACCAAGCAGAAAAAGATACATGCTGTCCCAAAACAATGTATACACTCTTTGAAACTGAACATCTCTTTAATGAAAGGGGTTTAGAAGTACAATTTTAGTGGTGTTAGGTGCCTCATGGTTCGACTTAATGTGGTAAATGTTCAAACTGGTGTCCGTCCATCGCAATACACCGTCGACAACGACTTACGACTGAGCGAAATGACAACTTTATTGTTTACAATGGAAGAACTTCACAGGCTTGCTCGATTTGCTCCTTAAGATCATCCAGTGCGTGTGGTCTCGCAGCATAAACTGTGTTCTTGAGTGACCCCACAGAGAGAAGTCTAGAGGAGTTAAATCCGGAGATCGAGTGGGGTACTCCACGCTCCTCTTCGTCCTATCCATTTGACAGAGAATGTACGATTGAGAAACGCCCTCACATCGAGGGGAAAGTGAGGTGGCGCCCCATTCTGTTAAAAGTAATAATCTTCATTTCCAAACACAACGCTAAGACCAGGAGTTATCATTTCCAAGTATGAGTCGCCCGTGACAGTGTTGTTAAAGAAGTATGGCCCCATTAGCCGTCTAGAAGACAGACCACACCAGACTGTTACTCCTGGTAGATTAACATCAGTTTGATTAGTTCCGTATGGATTTTCCCTGGACCAATACGCGCAATTATGGCGGTTAATTGTTCCGTCAAGTTTAAACGTCGCTTCATCTGACCAAAAAATTCGTTCTTGGAAACGTTGCTCTTCTTCACACCTGTTAATGAACCACTCATAATACTCGCTTCGCCTATCAGGATCATCCTCGTTAAGAGCATGGAGATGTCTTGGAATTTGAGGCTTAAAGTTCTGAGACCGCAAAATTCTATGAACACTGTCTACAGATCCCAGTCTCACGAGAGCATTGCCTCATAGATGTGTCTGCTGAACTTCTCTTTCGTCCGTTATGTCCCTTCTTCATATCGTGCACCGTTCCTTCGACTTCAAACTTATTTCTGATTTTTGTAATTGTCAGTATTGTCGATGGTAGTGTTCGAGATTCAACTCTCCAATGTTGGCATGCCGCACTCACATATTCTGTTTTCCAGTATCACTTTAGCACCCATTTCCGTTCTTCAAACGATAACGCCATGTTTGCTGACAATCCTGAAACAAAAGAAAGCAGTGTTATGTTTTTCACCACCTTCTAAATTATTACCCATAAAAATTGTGTTTCTGTCTCCTTTAATTAAAGAGATATTCTGTTTCAAAGGGTTTATACATTATTTTGGGACACCGTTTATATGTTCAGTAAACTAGATAAAACAATCAGTAGTTTCACGTGAATATTGTTCAAATGTGTGAGATCCACACCAGATAGCACTAACGGGGGATAGTGAACATATACAGAGAGGGCAGCTTGAGTCGTCACAGGTTTGTTTAATCTGTGGGAGAGTGTCACAGAGGTGCTGAAGGAACTGAATTGGAAGACTCTTGAAGATAGACGTGAACTATCCTGAGAAAGACTATTAACAAAGTTTCAAGAATTACTCTAGGAATATGCTGTGACTCCCTACATATCACTCACATGGGTATCGTGAAGATAAGATTAGAATAATTACTGCAGGCGCAGAAACATTCAAACAATCATTCTTCCCATGCTCCATGCGTGAAGGGAATAGGATGAAACCATAATAACTGATAAAATGAAACATACCCTCTACCATGCACCTCGGGTGGTTTGCAGTGTATAAATGTAGATGTAACCTTCTTCCCACTGTGGGTTGAAGCGTAAGGATTCGACTGATTTTCGTTTTGTGGATCTTAATTCCTCCTCAGCCATTTTCTTGTCACTAATTTTGCCCTATGACGAACGACAAAGGGATTTCGACACCGCCAACACTCACAGCTTGAAGTAAACAGGACCATCTCTCCGCGTGCCTCGGTAACAAGCGAGCGATGTTAGCAGGGAGGAGAGGAGGAACTGCTGGCTGACAGCCCCTGCTGACAAGTAGTCTGTGCTACTCAAGGGCGTCGCCGGCCGTAATAGCGTATTTTCCCACCTCTATGAGATTATGAGAGCTTAGTCGCTTGCTACACAGGCAGCTGGCGAGCGAGCAGTAGACTGGAACTTGTGTCATTTGAACACACCACATTTGTAACAATCTATTGCATGCACATTTGCATAGACATCTACACAGATAGATGGTTGCTTGTGGATGGTCCTTTAACCCACACATAAGAACACATTTGATTTACAACCCATCTGCCTATACACATGTTAATTCTTCTACACTGAATGCCAGATCTAATTTATTTTACTTTTAGTATATATCCATTGACTGTTTAGAAAGGACTTTCTATGAGCAACAGTTCTTTTGTTTGTTTAAATTTCTCTGGTGGAACTAACATCAGACTTTAGTGCAGGGTGGGGTACAAGTGTGTCTGAACACACAGTGCACTGATCACACCGAACAACAATGGGCCTCAGTAGACGACATCCCATTCATGTGCCAACGTTAATACCACGACATTGATAACTATGGATGAAATGGGCACGTGACTATCGGTACTGGACATTGGCGCAGTGACAGAGCATTGAATGGTCTGAAGAATGCCAATACCTTCTACATCACGCCGATGGGAGGGCACGAATCCGTCGTCTTCCATGGCAACAGCTTCCTGACATCTGTACTATGAGACGAAGAAAGTTGAGAGTGGCTCCATTACCCTCTGAGGAACATTCACGAGGGCATCTATGGGTCAAGTGCAGCTTTTGAAAGGCACCATGTCGGCTAAGGAATGCCGTACACTGGTTGCAGACCACATACACCCCTTCATGACGATCATGTTTCCCGACGGCAGTGGCATTATTCAACAAGATAATGCCTCCTTTTACAAGGCCAGTTGGTTCAAGGAGCACAGTAGCGAGTTCCAATTGACATGCTGGCCCTCCAGCTCCCCAGATATGAACCTAATCGAACACATCTGGGATGGGAATGAACGTCAGGTCAGAGCTCATATCCTCTTCCCCAGTTTTTAAGGGAATTAGGTGACTTGGGTGTGCAGATGCGGTGCCAGATTCCTCCAGCGACCTACTAAGGCCTCGTTGCTTCCATGTAATGAAGTTTTGCCGCAGTTATTTGTGCCAAAGGTGTACATAGTGGCTATTACGTAGGTGGTTGTAATGTTCTGGTGGACTGGTGCGTTGTTGTTCTTGTGGTCTTCAGTCCAGAGACTGGTTTGATGCAGCTCTCCATGCTACTCTATCGTGTGCAAGCTTCTTCATCTCCCAGTACCTACTGCAACCTACATCCTTCTGAATCTGTTTAGTGTATTCATCTCTTGGTCTCCATCTACGACTTTTACCCTCCACGCTGCCCTCCAATACTAAATTGGTGATTCCTTGAGGCCTCAGAAAATGTCCTACCAACCGATCCCTTCTTCTAGTCAAGTTGTGCCACAAATTTCTTTTCTCCCCAATTCTATTCAATACCTCCTCATTAGTTTTGTGATCTACCCATCTAATCTTCAGCATCCTTCTGTAGCACCACATTTCGAAAGCTTCTATTCTCTTTTTGTCTAAACTATTTATTGTCCACGTTTCACTTCCATACATGGCTACACTCAGAAAAGACTTCCTGACACCTAAATCTATACTCGATATTAACAAATTTCTCTTCTTCAGAAACGCCTTCCTTGCCATTGCCAGTCTACATTTTATATCCTCTCTACTTCGACCATCAGCAGTTATTTTGCTCCCCAAATAGCAAAACTCATTTACTACTTTAAGCGTCTCATTCCCTAATCTAATACCCTCAGCTTCACCCAATTTAATTCGACTACATTCCATTATCCTCATTTTGCTTTTGTTGATGTTCATCTTATATCCTCCTTTCAAGACACTGTCCATTCCGTTCAGCTGCTCTTCCAGGTCATTTGGTGTCTCTGACAGAATTACAATGTCATCGGCGAACCTCGGAGTTTTAATTTCTTCTCCATGGATTTTAATTCCTACTCCGAATTTTTCTCTTGTTTCCTTTACTGCTTGCTCAATGTACAGATTGAATAACATCAGAGAGAAGCTACAACCCTGTCTCACTCCCTTCCCAACCGCTGCTTCCCTTTCATGCCCCTCTACTCTTATAACTGCCATCTGCTTTCTGTACAAATGGTAAATAGCCTTTCGCTCCCTGTATTTTACCCTTGCCACCTTCATAATTTGAAAGAGAGTATTCCAGTCAACATTGGTGCGTATCGGAAACAAAAGGCGACCTACTATGGTACCCTGTAGTACCCCACGGCTTATTTTTTAGAAATTCTGATAAATATCTCTTTTTAGAATTATGTTTCTACTGTCTATTTTCTGTGCTGCTGGTATAATTTCGAGATACTAAGAGCTCTTCCTCTAATCCCATAGTAATGAAGTATCCTTATTAAAAGTTCACGGTCAACTAGATGGAAAGTTTTCGATGTGTCACAAAATATACCACGAGGATTTTGCCTCGATCTGATCCCTCTGAGATTGTTTACTATACATGTAGACATGCCTTTAAACGTCCAAAGTATTTCCTGTCTTTAAAATTACATGTGATTACTTTCTGAGATAATGAAGACAACAATATCATGGCATTATATTTATTAATTAAATTGGGAACATATCTATTCTTTCTGAAAGATGCTCAAATTAACCTCCAGGTCGAACATTTACATATCCTTGTGGTAGAATTGGTACAGTGTTTGAAAGCAATTCATCATTTCACTTAGTAATAAGAATGACAAAATAGGCCTAGCCATAATGTAAGAAAAACTTCTTTTCCTGAGACACTTAATTCGATGGAATAGATCAGATTTTTTTCTTCCTAATGTCAAGGGTAGTTTCTATGGTCGTACACAACAGTACTTTTAGAGCAGAAAATATTATTCTGTCCTTTGCGTTTATGACTTGTGTTTTGTGTAAGCACCTCAGTAGTCTCATAACACTACTGGCTTATTGTTTTATGGAAATATTAAGCCAGCCGGTGTGGCCGAGCGGTTCTGGGCGCTTCAGCCTGGAACCATGCGCCCTCTATGGTCGCAGGTTCGTATCCTGCCTCGGGCATGGATGTGTGTGATGTCCTTAGGTTAGTTAGGTTTAAGTAGTTCTAAGTTCTAGGCGACTGATGACCTTAGAAGTTAAGTCCTATAGTGCTCAGAGCCATTTGAACCATTTTTGAAATATTAAGACGACAGGATCACTAACGCTAAAAAACAAAATTTCCTCTCATCTGACATGACTGTCAACAATCGTTTATCTGCTTGGGGTAAGTCATTAGTACCACACTTATACAGTTTTACTCCTGTTCTGAAGTAATGTCTCCCAGTTTAGATCGAGTCAGTTAGGTACTCGTTCCATAGATCAAGTTCACTATAATGTGGAATGTGTCTACAGAAAAAATAGAGAACACTTATACACAACTAAGTAAAACAATACATAAAATAATATTTGTATGGCTACATACTGACTATTTACACACTTTCCTTATGACTAATTATCTCTTCTCAAGAATTCCTCTATGTATAGAAAGAGTTATTAAGGAGAGAACTCTTTATCTATATTTGAAAACATTTCTGCTGTCTGTCAGACATTTTACTTCCATTGGGAGATCGTCAAAGAATTTTATAGCTGCATATATCACTCCATTCTGTCCCAGAATTACATTCATTAAAGGGAAATGCAGATCATTTCTCCTTCAGGTGCTGTGCTTGTGAACATCTCTGTCAATTCAAACTTAGATGAATTGCTGACAACAAATTTCATAAGTGAATAAATGTATCATAAGACTAGAATAAATAATCTCAGCTGCTTAAAGAGATACCTGCAATATGTATGAGTGTGAACTTCACACATAATTTTAATTACCTTCTTTTGTGTAATCAATATTTCTTCTGTAAGTGAGGAGTTACCCCAAAATATCATCCCATCAGACATAAATGAATGAAAATATGCAACATGTACCAACTTAACTGACTTCAGCAGCCCCAGAGTTGGCCATTATTGTTATGACAAAAGTACCCAATGTTTTTGCAGGTCTACTACACGGTTTTTTCCGTATTAAGTTTTTGTCAACACACACACTAGAGAACTTACAGTTTCCTAACCCATTCATTATGTCTTGTTGATATACTAGGTGAAAAGGAGATGGGATAATTTTGACAGTACGAAACTGGATGATCTGTGTTTTCAAGTTTAAAGCTAGCACATTTGTGCAAAATCATTCATTAACTTCCAAAAATATATCATTTACTATTTTCTCTGTTGATGTTTCTTTGCTAGGATTCACAACAGGGCCTATGTCATCCACAAACAATTACTAATTCTGGCTCCTGATTCAAATGAAATAGAAGATAAGTAACATAAAGCAAGAACAATATTGGGCCAATAATCGAACCCCGTGGGACCTCCATTGTAATTTCTCTCCATGCAGATGATGTGACTTTCCTTTTTGTATTACTCAAATAGCTTAAGATAACTTTCTACATACTATTTCTTAAATAAGAACTAAATTAGGCATTTGGTTAACTACGTATTCCATAATAACTTAACTTCTCTAGTAGGATATCGTGATTGACACCATTGAATATGCTGGATGAGTCACAGAACATTCCAGATGGGTTGGGTTGTTTCAGGGAGGAACATTCCAGATGGTGATCTTTTACCATTGACAGCTTTTATTATGTGCTCAGTAAATGAACAAACAGCTGGCTCAGTAGAACATCCCTTTTGAAATCTAAAATGTGATTGACTAAGTATCCCACTACTACACAGATGGATGAGAACAATGGAGTACATTGTCTTCTCAAAAATTTAGTTACTGACATCTGTGGAGTAACTTTTCTCTAGAGAGACGTAATAATGACATACGTAAATCTTTCTGGAAAAAGTCCTGGGTTAATGAGGCATTACGGAAGTGACTGAGAACAGTACATATAGCCACAATATTTTAGCGTCTGGGGCTATTATCCACCACATATGAACTTTTGCTGTTTAGAGTCATGATGATCTCCTGTATTTCAGATGGGGCTGTGAGATTAATTTTTAATTCACTAAATGACATTGTATGACTTCTGGGGCCTGTTTTGGTTCCTGTTCCAATTTTCTCACCTATTTTTTAAAAGCAATTATTAAAAACGTCTGCGGTTCATGAACGTTCTTGTATAATGTTCCCATTCTCTTTAACAGAAATGATATCATCTTCTGTGTCGTTTTGTCGTGTCACTTTTGATTTGTTTTTTTCATTTGATCAGTCAGTCGTTTTCTTTGAGTATTTCCAACCTCTATATGGAGTTAAGTTACATAATGTGTCTAATCGTGCATCATGATCTAGCAATCTGTTTATACCACTGGATAGGCATGTGTCTTTTTAATCTCTGCTTGTTGAATGAAGTGGCTAAAAGCAACTTGCATCATTTTTCTTAACAGACTGCTTCAAGAAGTTCACATTGAAATCGTCAGAAATTAATAAGCCCTGTCTTATTTTGACAGAGAGTACAACAATTAACCAAAGTTTTTCGTGAAAATTTACCATTTACACGGTGGAGTCCTTTATATTGTAACACTCATGAGTATCAAATTTCGCAATAGTTGCTCACAAGCATGGGCTTCTATGTTGGTCTGGTCTATACAGATTTTATTAATTCTCCATTTTTTATTTGTACCCTCTTTTTAGGAATCCTTCTTAATCCATACAGTCTACATGAACATGTAGCTAACGTTTAACAACATACTTTAAGATTTTCTGACATTGTAGTTATGTGACATTCAGACAAACAGATCAAAATTATTTCCAGCTGCTAAGATTTCGCTGTTTTGCAAACAAATTAACCACTCATTTACTTTATTTTTTAACCCTCTAATATTCTGACAAAGCAAGCTGATTTCGTGTTTCTCTGTTATCCCTCTAATATTCTGACAAAGCAAGTTAATTTCGCTTTTTCTCTGTTCTTATAAGATGGATTGGGAGTCTCTATCAATTTAATTTCCTTGAATGCTGTCTGCCTCAGTTCTGAATTTGACGTAAAGTCAGCATTGCACCTGACCATAATAGCCATAGGCATCTGTCTTCATGTGCTGGCGCCTCCTCCCCCTGCTAACCTTTGCTTACACCTCCTGTTCAGGCGTATGCCGTGTGAAGTATATCCCATCTTCCTACAGCAACTATTGGAGTAAAACCAAAATGAGATCTTGCACCCATCTGAAGGAGCCCCCTTAGCTCCATGTTTACTCGCTTTACAGCATTTTTACTCAGGGCTACTAATGGCGCTACAGAACCTCTACAAAATCCACTTTTGTGTGCTCAGTAGCTGCTCCAATTTTGTCCAGGTATGCTACTGTATTTTTCGTTTTTTGGCAGCCTCCCTAACCATCAACATCTGATGTTCTTGATTGAAATCCTTACACATTTGACCTAAGTTCGCTGTTACTTGGCTAAGCCTGGCACCTAGTTATTCCTGATGCTTCTGGCCTACACCCCTCTCATGACTGCTACCTAGCAGCAGAACTCTCCCTGTTCTGTTTTTCATCAGAATTATCTGTACGTATCTTAGCACTGTTTTGATGCATCCAGCATTTCTTTATCTCTATATGAGATTATGCCTTATCTATCTCACATAGCAAGGAAAATCTATTGCTTAACTGAATTTCGAGTTTGCTAACAAAATTTTATACTGTTTGTCATTTGCTTACCACTTTTTTCCAGCATACCTTTTCTTTTTCTCCCACAACTGCTGTAGAGTAAATATCGCATTATCTAACTCTGCCTGAAGGGGACAAATCTTCATACCCACTGTAAGAATATAGAGGAGCCTATCAGTTCTATCACTGATATTGACTTATATGCTATGAAATAATAGACTTCAGCTTTCTCACATAGTTTACCTTTTAGAAATTTCTACTTCACAGATAAATCGGCTGTTTCTGACTCTCAGGTACTTTTCTTGAGAGTATTTGCATCAGTATATTGGAGACATTATTGATAGTGTCAAAGTCCCACAACACATTCCATCTCTCGCCGCCCTTCAAATGTAAAGTTCTCAAACATACAAGAAAAAACAGTTAGAGTACAACAGTGTTTCTTGAAAATAGCTTCTTTCTGACGAATATGTGATCTCATACATTGCACCTATATGAGGATAAAGCCACTAGGTGGTATCAACAAACAAGAACGAAAGGTTTTGGAATCAGTGGCTAGCTGAATGACGTTTTACAGATTTGAAAATACTTTGACATAGTTGTGATTAGAGCAGGTATGTTTAAAATACTTTCACTTACATAGTAACAAATATGTGCAGAATTTACTAATTTCTTAAAGAACTTGTGTGATATAAAAATATTAATTTAATAAAAATGAAAAAGCTTAAATCAGTACAACATTAATAATCTGCAAGCATTTTATAAAAAGAATACTGATTAGGAATTGTGGATTAATCTGCAGTAAATGTATGTTATGTATTTTATGTCATGTGCTGCACACACTACAGATACTTTGATTCTGAACTGATATTACCAAATCCTATCCTATCCAGAAGTACAAAAAGACTATGGCAAGGAACTTAATATGATAAAAACAATAGCTACAAATAATGAATTTGAATCCAACATTATTGACATCATTCTCACAAAAAACAGAAGAAGCCAGTCAGATCCCTACTCTACCTAGTGAACAACATAGATAGACCAAAGAGGGAACGGTGTAGTTTGCATTTTATGGGTATAATTTCTAATCACATGAGCAACATTTTAAAGGCAATGGGTTTCTCAGTTGTTTCTGTGTCCCACATACACTATGTAATTGTGTCTTCAATTCAAAAGATAAACAAACAGCCTTCATGAAAAGTGGGGTTTATAAGATCATCGACAAGAGTGTTGGACCAGCTATATTGGACAGACTGGGAGGTCAGTCAGTACTTGGGCGAATGACATTTTATAGATTTGAAAATACTTTGACACAATTGTGATTAGAGGCAGATATGTTTAAATTACTTTGACTTACATATTAATAAATATGTACATAATTTATTAATTTTTAAAGAACTTATGTGATATAAAATATATAAAATATATTATATAGTATATTATAAAAACATACAAAGTATATGAAAACATCCTTTGCCAAACATTACTTAAGCAAAAACAACAAATATATGTTAGATGTAGAAGTTCTAAATATAGACAGAAATGGTGCATCAATTAGAAATACTGGAAATTAGAAAACAGATGTATCTATCCCCACAAATACTAATGACTGAGCAGACTCTGTTCAATTATTCACCCCTTTCAGGCAATATTACAACCTCTAGATAGGAAAAGAACGTTAGTGCCTTATTCATAAATAATCATATATAATGACACAAATTTGCATTCCTGTGCACAAAGTTTTACTCACATGTAGATTTATTCATAGTTATTGTAAAAAAACCTAAACTCCACTGAAACAGGCCATGAGGGCCCCAACAGTACCAACCGGCTACCATGTCATCCTCAGCCCACAGGCATCACCGGATGCGGATACGGAGAGGCATGTGGTCAGCACGCCACTCTCCCGGCCGTATGCCAGTTTCCGAGACCGGAGCCACTACCTCTCACTCAAGTAGCTTCTAGGCTTGCCTCACAAGTGCTGGGTGCACTCCACTTGGCAACAGCACTCAGCAGAGCAGATGGTCACCCATCCAAGTGCTAGCCCAGCCCAACAGCACTTAACTTCGGTGATCTGATGGGAACCGGTGTTACCACTGTGGCAAGGCCGTTGGCCATAGTTGTTGTAAATGCCGATTTAATTATTGTCATAGAATTAAAATGTAAACATGTTGAAAATGTCATCAGAGATAACTTTTGTAGATTAAGCCAAGAACTGATAGATTAAGAAGCTGAAGTGTTTACCTTTGCTTGGTTGCCATCTTTAGTATCAGTTCTGCACTATAAAATGGGCCCAGAACACAAAACCTAGGTGATACAATAATAACAAAATTTGTGAAAAAAGGAAAAATATTCTAAAACTATATACACTGAAAAGGCCGTAGAATTAATGCTTGCTGTGAACAATGTAGAATAACTTTTTCGTGCCGTAATTACTTTTTAAAATCGCTAATGCATAGATAGAATTATAATTATCATAGGAGTTATGACGTTGTATTTAACACAGGGACTTTCGTTGGCGTGTTAGCTTATTTTGACTTGCATCACAATCAAAATGAAATCAATGTTATCCCACCAGTTTGCCACCTCCATTGCCTTTTCTGGCCACAATATTTTTTGGTTTATTGTGCTAGAGCCTCAACTGTTTCCTCTCACAATCACAGCGGGCTATTCGTTTCTATTCTGCATGAAAGCAATCAGAATTCAGTGGAAACTGATTGAAGTTTTATCTCTTGCATCGTTGCACTATAATTAGAATGTCTTCAAGAGTGCAGTTCTGACATTTCAAAGACTTATCAGTCATGTATTTAATTGGCATTTTTAAGATGACAACAAAAATAATAACATAACCGTCCACAGAAAAATGTGCACCAAGTTAAATCTGCATTCACAGCCTAACTGAATAAGAGTTCTATTGCTGATATAACTACAATCCGATCAACGAACGATGGTGATTCGAGCGTGTCAAGTCATGGACGGGGATTGCATTGTTGCAGATTCCAAGTGACAACTGCGGTAATAAGATACGCATGCTTTGCGCCTGAAAAATCGTATATCCAGCAAATTATGTCTCTTGCTTCCTTATGCAGAATTTGTCACTTACCGCCACTGTCAGCAATGACAACTCGCAACAAATGGAACAGAAATTCCCTAAATAATTCGCTGCGATCACATTTAATCCTAGCATTAGCTACAACATAAACAGAAGAGCGCTCAGAACACTACTCAATGCCCACTGGCTGACGGGGAATGCATGACATAGGTGGGCAGAACAAGTCTAAACTCGAGCGCCATCGTTTGCGACTCCAACTATAACTGGGGAATAAAATGCCATCGTGTTCCTAATTATCCTGTCTTTCTCTACTCTGGTGGGACTGATGATCTCGCTATTTGGTCCCCCCCCCCCTCCACCCATACACACAAATCAACCAACCAGCGATACTGATGACGAACAGTTGCCTTCAAGCAGGTAAGGACAAAAATGAACTGAAGCTGCAACAACGGATACTCGCTTTTTAATGAATATACCACTACTGACTTTTCAGTGATATCATAATCCAGTTTACAAAGAACATTTTAAAATTGTGGGTTGTATTATAAAACAGTCAAAGAATAAGCTGGGGTGATACTGATGACAACAGCCTAGATCTCTTAGGTAATGTCAGCACGCAACATATATATATATATATATATATATATATATATATATATATATATATGTGTGTGTGTGTGTGTGTGTGTGTAGTGAAAATGAGTAAAATATCTAAGAAAGTATATAATGTTGCGAAAGGTAATTTATAAGATACTTTATATATTAACTTCTAAATTACAACATATCTTTCTACACTCCTGGAAATGGAAAAAAGAACACATTGACACCGGTGTGTCAGACGCACCAACTTGCTCCAGACACTGCGAGAGGGCTGTACAAGCAATGATCACACGCACGGCACAGCGGACACACCAGGAACCGCGGTGTTGGCCGTCGAATGGCGCTAGCTGCGCAGCATTTGTGCACCGCCGCCGTCAGTGTCAGCCAGTTTGCCGTGGCATACGGAGCTCCATCGCAGTCTTTAACACTGGTAGCATGCCGCGACAGCGTGGACGTGAACCGTATGTGCAGTTGACGGACTTTGAGCGAGGGCGTATAGTGGGCATGCGGGAGGCCGGGTGGACGTACCGCCGAATTGCTCAACACGTGGGGCGTGAGGTCTCCACAGTACATCGATGTTGTCGCCAGTGGTCGGCGGAAGGTGCACGTGCCCGTCGACCTGGGACCGGACCGCAGCGACGCACGGATGCACGCCAAGACCGTAGGATCCTACGCAGTGCCGTAGGGGACCGCACCGCCACTTCCCAGCAAATTAGGGACACTGTTGCTCCTGGGGTATCGGCGAGGACCATTCGCAACCGTCTCCATGAAGCTGGGCTACGGTCCCGCACACCGTTAGGCCGTCTTCCGCTCACGCCCCAACATCGTGCAGCCCGCCTCCAGTGGTGTCGCGACAGGCGTGAATGGAGGGACGAATGGAGACGTGTCGTCTTCAGCGATGAGAGTCGCTTCTGCCTTGGTGCCAATGATGGTCGTATGCGTGTTTGGCGCCGTGCAGGTGAGCGCCACAATCAGGACTGCATACGACCGAGGCACACAGGGCCAACACCCGGCATCATGGTGTGGGGAGCGATCTCCTACACTGGCCGTACACCACTGGTGATCGTCGAGGGGACACTGAGTAGTGCACGGTACATCCAAACCGTCATCGAACCCATCGTTCTACCATTCCTAGACCGGCAAGGGAACTTGCTGTTCCAACAGGACAATGCACGTCCGCATGTATCCCGTGCCACCCAACGTGCTCTAGAAGGTGTAAGTCAACTACCCTGGCCAGCAAGATCTCCGGATCTGTCCCCCATTGAGCATGTTTGGGACTGGATGAAGCGTCGTCTCACGCGGTCTGCACGTCCAGCACGAACGCTGGTCCAACTGAAGCGCCAGGTGGAAATGGCATGGCAAGCCGTTCCACAGGACTACATCCAGCATCTCTACGATCGTCTCCCATGGGAGAATAGCAGCCTGCATTGCTGCGAAAGGTGGATATACACTGTACTAGTGCCGACATTGTGCATGCTCTGTTGCCTGTGTCTATGTGCCTGTGGTTCTGTCAGTGTGATCATGTGATGTATCTGACCCCAGGAATGTGTCAATAAAGTTTCCCCTTCCTGGGACAATGAATTCACGGTGTTCTTATTTCAATTTCCGGGAGTGTACATTATCCTAATGTGCACATAAAACTAACAGAATCCGGAAAAATGCTTCAAGAAAGTACATTTCACATTTTTTTCGTTTTAGAAAGTATTTACTGTAATAATTATTTTCAGTCGCAACTAATTACTGA
This sequence comes from Schistocerca americana, assembly GCF_021461395.2. Lineage (NCBI taxonomy): Eukaryota > Metazoa > Arthropoda > Insecta > Orthoptera > Acrididae > Schistocerca > Schistocerca americana. Next base: position 111,043,858 of record NC_060120.1, read on the forward strand.
AATATCCATCTTCGCTGAAATTTCCAAGATACCCCACCATACTTTTCATGCTGAAGCACAGTGAACCATCAGGAACTTCTCCAAATTCCATGTAATCATAAAATGTCGATCAATAAGCATGTGTTTGCAGGTGAAAAATGATGTCTTCATGTCACAGGTGGTTGTTGTTGTTGTTGTGGTCTTCAGTCCTGAGACTGGTTTGATGCAGCTCTCCATGCTACTCTATCCTGTGCAAGCTTTTTCATCTCCCAGTACCTACTGCAACCTACATCCTTCTGAATCTGCTTAGTGTATTCATCTCTTGGTCTCCCTCTACGATTTTTACCCTCCACGCTGCCCTCCAATACTAAATTGGTGATCCCTTGATGCCTCAGAACATGTCCTACCAACCGATCCCTTCTTCTGGTCAAGTTGTGCCACAAACTTCTCTTCTCCCCAATCCTATTCAATACTTCCTCATTAGTTATGTGATCTACCCATCTAATCTTCAGCATTCTTCTGTAGCACCACATTTCGAAAGCTTCTATTCTCTTCTTGTCCAAACTATTTATCGTCCATGTTTCACTTCCATACATGGCTACACTCCATACGAATACTTTCAGAAATGACTTCCTGACACTTAAATCAATACTGGATGTTAACAAATTTCTCTTCTTCAGAAACGCTTTCCTTGCCATTGCCAGCCTACATTTTATATCCTCTCTACTTCGACCATCATCAGTTATTTTGCACAGGTGGTTGATGCTGCAAATTTTAGGAGTGAAATATTTTTAGAGAGATTTCCACTAGAGTGTCTTCTTCTCACCAACTGATGATATTGCAAATAGTAATCTAAGTCGAGTAAAATGGATTTCTCACCAAAAATCACCTTTAATATTAAATCAGATTTCATTTCATATTCTCAATCATTTCTAATGATTTCCGCAAATGTAGTCCAATACATTCTAATACTTTAATTCTGCTGTCAAGGACGTCGAAGTTGCTATGGATATGCACCAGAGCAGTTTCGATGTTATGTTCAGCGAAAGCATTTGGTGCCTCTCTCGGAAAATAATCAACCACAAACTTCGCAGCTTGAAAATGTTCACTACAAAAAACTACAGTTTCAATACACGTACCCCACCTCGTTAGGACTGGCTCAGGTGTCAATCTTAGGCTTGACAGCAGTTCGCTACAGAGTGAAACAGGGTGTGTCGCTTTGAGAAACGCTTTTTTGGTATAAGAAATTATTTTATTTACTTCCATATAGCTGCCGCGCACTTTCTCAATGAAACGCTCCAGTGCAAGTGGGAGTACAAGGACCGTCTGCATTGTCGTGAAATTCGCAATAACCTAATTTCTTCTCTGATGTCACTCAGTGTTGACAGATTTACCTTCTCATACTCCTCCCATCCCTCCTCTGCCCCCCCAATCACTCTGATGTCACAATTTAAGATGGCGGAACTAGGCCACTTGTTCTAAGTTTAGAATGGTGGCCAATTCAAAAATTCCTAGATTGTGGAACTAAACAACTTGCCTGAAGTTTGAAATGAAGGGAAAGTCCAATAGCCCCCATGTGCTAGCTGAAAATTAAAAAATCAGTTATGATGGACTTGTGACAGGGGTAAAATTAAAATAACCCACTTGTTTTAAATTAAATGATGGGAAGTTCTCTTGTGCTATAATCATCTTTAATGTCCAAGAAACCCGAGCCCCCCCCCCCCCCCCCCACCAGTTTTCCATACAATTAAGGTGTTACTGCTGTGTGTGTGTGTGGCGTGTGTATGCGTATGTGTGTGTGTGTGTGTGCGTGTGTGTCTGTGTTTTGCGGTGTGTACATGTGTGTGATGTGAGGAGGTCTCATGCTGCATACTAGCCATTGCACTGATATGGTTAGCATGTGAGCAAGTGTATGGGGAACGTTTTTCCTCATGTACTTGAACAACTAGGACGGGGGGGAGGGGGGGGGGTCCCACCCATGAGGCAAGACCCATATGTACGTAGCTACGCTGAGGAGAGAGAAGCACTGAAGCGAGAATGGTCGTCTGCCACGGACTCAATATTTCCACCATTAGTGGATATGCAACTGAAGGTAGCCTCACCTGGACTCACTCCAACGCACATGATGCCACACGATGCACTGATATGGCAGACAGCATCTCCAATCGGCTAGATCTTGCAACCGTTGACTTAAAAACAATGGCTCTGAGCACTATGGGACTTAACAGCTGACGTCATCAGTCCCTTGAACTTAGAACTACTTAAACCTAACTAACCTAAGGACTTCACACACATCCATGCCCGAGGCAGGATTCGAACCTGCGGCCGTAGCGGTCGCGCGGTTCCAGACTGTAACGCCTAGAACCGTTCGGCCACTCCGGCAAGCCGCTGACTTAACACTAGTTCACATCGATATGGAGTTATTTCTACCAACACAAGGGAATACACTCCTTCAGATTGTGGGAGCTGTTTCTAGCGATATGTAGTGTCAAACTGGCGCCAAAAAGCGTGTGACCCGCTCTTAGTCGTGTTTATTTTCCAGCGCCAGGAATGGGGGAAAGCGGCACTATTTCTACGGAACAAACATTTCCTTCTATTCTAGGAAGGCACAAGGCTTCTCTTCAACTCTGTAGAGAATTATTCTGTGCGCACAGATGTATACAGATTTTCAAGTCACTCATTACGACACACTGTAAGCAAAGCACTCCACAGACAGCCAAGACAATTCACTTACTTTTCCAAATAATAAACGAATCTATCAGCTTTAAAGGTCGTAAACGTACAGAAATCTATTTATCTGCAAAATCTATCGATGCAGAAACTGAAGAATGTGTTGCTTCAAAACTCGAGCATAAACTGATACTCTTACAAAATGAAAGTAGTAAAGTGAGTGAGCGAATAAAGAAACTCGAATTTCGTAATTGTACAGTAATCGACTTCCTCTCACATCTGCATCTACATCTACATGACTACTCTGCAATTCACACTTTAGTGGCTGGCAGAGGGTTCATTGATCCATTTTGTGCTTTTTTTTTACCATTCCACTTTCGAATAGCGTCTGAGAAAAACGAACACTTAAATCTTTTGATATGAGCTCTGATTTATTTTATTAAGATAATAATTTCTCCTTATGCAAGTGCCCAGCAACGAAATTTTTCACATTTGGAGGAGAGAGAGCTGGTGGCTGAGATCACATGAAGAGATCTTACCACGACGAAAAACGCTTTTGTTTCAATGACTGCCACGACAACTCATGTATCATATCAATTGCCTATTGAAGCATTCAAAAGATTACTGACCAGTGAATTAACAATCACAGAATTAGATTACCAAAAACTGCGCAAAGTGTGGAGTTTACATGTATGCAAGACATTAGGAAATTACTCGACTTGCTTTTGAGAATCGACGTCTCGTTTTTTGGTCGATGTGTTTGCAAACACCTGCATATTCTGTCCTGAGTAGATATGAAAGGTGGTATTATTCACTGTTCATATAGACATGCAGTTAAAACCATAGGTTCATGGTTGATTACGATGAACTTAAGAACGAGTCTTAAACTCCTCGGTGTTAACAGTCTCTACACCATGGCCATAACACACTCTAACAAGAGGAAAAAAATGACGCACCACGATGGAGTTATGAAAATTAGTTACAAATTTGTATTCATTCGAGACGAAAAATGCAAAATTGTAAATTCTGGCGGTTGATGGATGAATGAGTGACACTGCAGTGCAATATCACCATGCAACTGGCACTGGGACTTGTCGATACCAGGGCATAAAGTCTTTGCGGATTCCGTTCTGAGTTCTCAGTTGGGCAGTAACCGTCTCTTGTAGACAGGCACGTGAGCTTTCTACACAGATATCAATGTTTAAGAGAGGACATTTAGTTGAGTTCAAAGAAAGCAGTTGAGTAACCGGCGATTCGCTGGATATTTGAATACTAGCGATGCCATTATTCTGCAATGTTGGCAGGAATGGGTGAACCATGGCCAAACACAGCGTCAAGAAGGTAGCGGTCGACCTAGAGAGCTGACAGAACGTGAGGACAGAGCAATCGTCACAGAGGCACTCAGAGCCCAAGATTCATCATTATCATCGACCCAACCTGCAGCTGGTGCTTCAGTGGCCACAATAATCATTAATAGGCGGCTCACAAAAAGGGGGGCTGAGATCAAGGCGCCCCTTGCCGTCTGCCACTGATCTCTGTACCCAAACAAGCCTGTATACAGTGGTGTCGGGGATATTCGGCCTGGAATCTCATTGAGTGGACTAGAATTGACTTCAGTGATGAGTCTCGCTTTGAAATGAGCCATGATGACCAGCGAAGAAATGTCTGGAATCGCTCTCGAGAATCATGAGAGTAGGGGCATTCCAATGTGAATGTCGCACACCTTGCGCCCCAACAACCAGAATTGATGGTCGCGGATGCCATTTGTCTTCATAGCAGGAACCCTTTGGATGTCATTTGCTCCATCCTTACAGTGCAATGGTATGTCGACGATGCTCTATGCCCCATTTTGTTGCACTTCATGGTAACCCATCCTGGACTTACTGTTCAGCAAGACAATGCTCGCCCACACAAAGCGAGAGTTTCTATTGCATGTCTTCGCGCTTGCGAATCTCTACCTTGGCCAGCAAGGTTGCCGGATCTCTCCCCAATTGAAAAAAAATGGACATTATGGGCAGGGCCCTCCAACCAACTGGGAATTTCGACAATCTAACGCGCCAGTTGCATGGGATTAGTCATGATATCCCTCAGGAGGCCATCCAACAACTCTGCCAAAATTTTAATCATTTGCTTGTCTCTGCATGAACATCACATCTACCGATTTCCATCCCATCAAGATAATCCTTCATGGTACGTCGTTTCTTTTTTATTTTTTGTCGTAGAGTGTGCAACAGATATTACTATCTGATTCTGAAGAGATGTCTGTGGACTGTTATCACGTAATGAGTGTACTGGTAACTAAGATATATGTTACATTTTCGGAATGGATCTTGAGTATCCAGAAAATTTGCGTGAGCTTCACTCTGATCTCTCATTATATCTAGAAAACATTGTACTACTACCTGGCATCGACAAGCCAGGAATTCCTAAGAAGCTGATTCTATACTGTACGACATGAAACGCTGTGTTATTCACTATACAAATTTAAAGCATTGTCTGAACAGTAACCTTAGTCTATTATCATTCTGTCAATCTCCCTGGACAGAAATGTGTACCAGCATTAATACTGGAGAAACACATGAATGTAAAGAACGGTTTCGAAAATAATTCTTCAAATTCACTAATAACAGTTTATTTGGCAAAACTGTGGCAAATGTGCGAAAATGAGGGGTATGAGGCCAGTAATGATTTCTGAAGGTAGAGTCGGAGCTGCTGCTCTGATTGCAAAACCAAATTTCAAGTGCAGTGTTGTATTTCATGAAAACTTGGTTGCAAATGAAGTGAGTAACATTGTTTTTGATAAACCTATAGCTGTAGGAACAACTTGTTTAAAATTTTCCAAGACGATCTTTGTAGATTTTCATTAAGACTATATGTTAATGGAATTTGAAGTATTGTGTGTTAAAAAGACAATCTAATGGATCATGTAACCACTATAAATATTCATGATGTTGTTAAAATTACCCTGATAATAAAATTTATAAAATCCCTTGCATCAATAAAAAGAAAGTGGGTTTGATGTAAGATGAATTGTCAGGAGAGATTATTATAGAATTCAGAGGACTTAGAGCAAAAATGTAAGCTCACAAAATGGAGACACAATGTTGTTGTTGTTGTTGTTGTTGTTGTTGTGGTCTTCAGTCCTGAGACTGGTTTGATGCAGCTCTCCATGCTACTCTATCCTGTGCAAGCTTCTTCATCTCCCAGTACCTACTGCAGCCTACATCCTTCTGAATCTGCTTAGTGTATTCATCTCTTGGTCTCCCTCTATGATTAGGTTAGTGGAGGTAGCCCAGTTGACCTATCTTCCCGCCACAATCCGCCTTTTTAATGATGTCATGCACTGTTGCCAAGTCTACCAGCCGCCATCTTGGATGACGTCATCGCCGCCATTTTGGATCTGGCAACACTGGTGCTGTCGTCCTTGCCCTACTACTACCAGTTCCTGTACAGATCGTCCAAAAATTGCAAATACAGGCTTTGTTGTTGTCCCAATACTAGTACGAGATTGTGTATCGTCCAAAGGCTCAACATGGTAATGTGGAGGCACTTTCACATCTTCCTATTGGCCCTGACAGAGACTTTGGCTCTTCTGCTGCACCTTGTGGTCACAATGACGCTCAAGATCCTGAACTGTTTCAATATTTTCCGCTGAACTATAGGAAAATTGCATAGGCCATGGAAGCTGATTCAGATTTGAACATTTTGCTAACATACATTCGCACATCTTGGCCTCATTCCTTGCACAGCATAAAGAACTCTGTAGTGCGCCAATACTTTGCACATTGACATAGCCATGCTATACAGAAAGGTGTGAGTGGACAGTCACGTGTGTTGTTGATTCCTAAAGCTTCGAAAAAAGAAATATTGCAGTTATTTCATCAACGACACTGGACGATTGTTTGTACAAGACAGTTAGCACGTCGACACTGTATTGTAAAGGTATGAACACCCAAATAGAACTGATGACGTCACAGTGTCACGCATGTGCAGAAAATCGGGCCACTCTGCCACAAAAATTCTCTGTTTGGCCTAAGTTGCAGTCACCGTGGCAACGTGCGCACATAGACTTTGCGGGACCTTTTTGGAACACTCGTTGGTTGATTGTGGTTGACTTGTATAGGAAGTTTCCTCTTGCCGTGCCAATGAACTCGACAACGTCATGTTGCACAATTCATGTGCTGTCCTCTATTTTTTGCCTCGAAGGCTTGTCTGAAATCACAGTGTCAGACAATGGCCCTCAGTTCACGTCAAATGAATTTGATACATTCTGTAAACGCAATGTCATACAGCATCTAACTGTTGCACTGTTCCATCCACAGTTAAATGGCGAAGCGAAACGTTTAGTCACAACCTTCAAGCAACAGATGGCCATACTTAGCTCAGCACACACCAGGAATCAAGCACTGCAACTGTCTCTCGCCTCCTATCGTTGGCACCCACGAGATGTACCATCGCTGGCGGAAATGCTTCACGTCCGCCGCCATCGGACAGTACTCCACCTGCTCAGCATCCGGCGCTGAAGGAAGTGCGCGAGCATCGCTTCGCGCCGCATGATATTGTGTTTTACAGGGTTTTTAGCGGCAGCAGAAGGTGAACGAGACCATCCGTCTACTTAGCGCTTGCATTTATCTCATTGCAGGTCCAGACGGAATGCAGCGCCAACACAATCAACTTCACTGTCATGCTCAGAGTGATCCTTCTGTGTGTCTTCCCACAGACTCACGGATACCGAGGACACCGCGGCCACAGCAGCCTCCAGAGGGTGTCAGCACGACACCGTGGGACGACCCCATGGGGACGGAGCCTTCGCCTCCTCGGCGTCCTCTCATTCTGCCGATGGAGCTGGACCTGCCGACACCGCAGCAGCCGACGCCTTCTACATCAGGATATTCACCTCAGGAGGTGGACACGTACTCTTCTGGTCGTTTTCCAGGGGACGTTTCTTCCAGAGCGTAGGCCAGATGGCGGGGTACAACTGGAGGCTCGACATCCCCTGCAGCCACAGTGTCCGGTCCAGCGAAGCGTCTACCCTCCTGCCTCCCCCGCCGTTGTCGAGCTCCCTACACGACGACGGTCCGTCGTTTTGGTTTTTTTTGGGAGGGGGTGGGGGGAGAATGTGTCGACGGAACGACGTCAGCCAATGGCACGCTGACTAGGACGACACGAGGACAGGAGCGGCCTCTACACGAAGACAATATCAGCGCCGCGTCGCCCAGTCGCGGCCGCAGTGGATGACGAGCCGTTATACAAACGCTACAGCAGTGACTTATGAACTGAATTGTTTCGCTTGCATTCAAATATTGTATACCAAAGGACATTGATTATTTGCATGTCGCCATTTGCTTGCGACACATCTTTGTGATTACGCAAACTTAAGTATTGTCAACTTCACTGGCTGTAATAAACTCCACCAATACGATTTGCTTGAACTGTTGTCTGGCGATCCTAGAAAACAGCTTCCTACGCACCCTATATTAGACGAGTGGGCAGGATACTACAATTTCTACACACACACACACCAGCTGGGTGTCTTTTCGCATAACTTACCATAGCTTCCCAGAAGCAAAACTCTCCCGCCGTATCGTCGTTATCATATATTTGTCGAGGAATACAGGGCGTAATTACAATTAAAAAGCCCTAACATCTTTTATTTATGTTACGTATGTTCTTGCACAATAGTCGGCGTAAACCAGAGCAGGAAGAACTGACACACTTAATGTAGAATGAGTAACTTAAAAGGGTCCAGCAAACTTCTGCAAAAACATCACCTCAGCCGTCCAGACATCTCATTCCCATCAGATGTCTCAATTTCGCCACTTCCACGAAATGATTTAATATATAGGTCTTCCAGCCGATAAGAATTAAGAACAGACTGTTCGTATTCTGGCCTTGGGAAGTCATAAATAAATGTATCGGTCTCCAGATTTTGCTATAAGTGCAGTGTCATCATACACTGATCTAATAGATAGTAGGAATTTGTCCTTGGGGTATCGCTGGAATGATTCAGGGTTCAATGTACGGTGTGTATGTTGGAATCCAGAGCTGACCTGTGCCATGCTGTTTGAAACTTTGGTGCTCTTCCGTTACTCAGAGCCACCGCAACAGGGAGAGGAATGGATTGGAATGATTTTCATATACCCAAACGAACGTGTAACTACCCTCATTCATCCACATTTTTTCCTCAGTTTTAGGTATTTTCCATCAATTTCGCAGTTTTACTAGACCTTTCCTTAACTTCCACGCATTTTACCCAGAACCACTGCTATCGACGACTTCTCACGTCAAGAAAACATCTCATCGCGTCGACCTCGTGATGCTGTCAGCCAATGACACTGCAACAAAACTCCCAATTTCTGTATCATTGCTAAACAACCCCCTCCATTACTCTGCGAGACCTACATACATGTGGACGCATCGTAGCCCTATTGCACTGCCTACATCACAGGACACGAATGCTGTTTCACAATGCGGGATATAGCCAGCAGCAGAGAGGAAGTGCTAAAACTACGTTCCTTACCCGAAACATTTTACAAATTCTGTAAGATTTTATTACGTTTGACCATCTCTCCTTATGTGGACAGAAGTCACAAAGTATTCTCGCATTCATAGGATTAAGTTGGAGACTGAAAGATGTCATCAACACGTTCGATGATCAACACCCAGCAAACATGTCATGCCCGAAGCAGCACTCTGTCCTCTATTTTGAAGTGAGCTACCCCTTTATTGAACCTATCTGCTAAGGATCCTAAGCAAAACTCCAGATCGTTTCTCTCTTTGCATCTCGTACTCTTCCTCTGTCTTTAACCCATCTTCCCTGCAACATTGTCTCCAATTTAATTTGGAATTGTCCAGGAGTAGGAGGGCACTATACCCATCAGGAAACAGGCATGATTAGGGACTGAATAAAACTGGCTGACAATTCCACAGAATGTCATGACAGTCTGACTACAGGCTGATTGCAAGTCCTGGATACCAGCAAAACAGACAAAGGACCAATAGATGGCCCCACCTGGTACAGCAATGACAATGGGTCACCAAAAACGTCTAAACAAACGCATAATACTGAGATGAAATGCACATCTGTTAGGCATAAGGAGAGGCAGGAACAGTATTCAACAAACTTAGTCTGCAAATAAGAGACCGACAGAACTCTTCATTTGGATAAGAGTGGGGAAACTACTGGGCAGGTGCTTCCACGTGTGCACGCAAAGTAAGTCTGGGCAAAGAGTGCTACCAATGTATTTTCGCCACGCAATTTAGTGCTCTACTCTGTACCACACTAAGATATAATTAACTCCCATCATTCATATGCCTGCTGTACATTATCACTGCATCATGTGATGTAAAGTTTCCTAACAATATGAAGAACAAGAAACATCAAAAACAGCCCATATACAATAAATGATTAAGATTGTGATATGATTATCTTCTGAATAAAGCTCTTATGTTCTGGAACCTGTTGTTTCGTATTATATATCATTTTTCAGGACTTTGCATACACATTTGCACCTTTCTAAGAGTTCCTTCTAAAAGCAATATAGTGAAACTGTAATGCTGTTGTTATTTTACTTGCCTTCTCTCCATGGCCTCACTCACATATGCATTCAGCACATATATTGAACACACTCCTTCTCCCTCTCTCTGTGTCCACCTCTTCCTCCCTCTATCTGTCCACCTCATCCTACCATCTCTACCTTCTTCAGCACTCTCTCTCCCTCCCTTCATCTGATACTCCCCCTCTCCTATTTCTTCCATCCCCTCTCTCACCATATTTTCCTCTCCCTACCTCTGACCATATCCTCCTCCACTCTCTTTTTCCGTCTTTCCTTTCCCCTCTTCAATTTCCACCTGCCCATCACACTCCACATAATCTATGTCTTACATCCACCTCATGTATCTCCCCCTCCTTCCCTCATTCTCTGTCCATTTCCTCATCTGTCTCGCTCTGTTCATTCCCTCCCCTATCCATCTGGACCTGTCCCCAGCTATGTTCATCGGCACATGTACCCCCTGCAATACAGGTCGACAAAGCAGGCTGATACTACTATCACAACATGCCTATCATGGAAGGCAGGTTACACATCAGGAGCTTGAAAATCGTTTATTTGGTATTGACGTACAGGCTGCCACACAAAGCAGGTCAATAAAGCAGGTTGATACTAGTCAACACGACATGCCTGTCACACAGGGCAGCCTACATGCAGAGGCCTGGAAAATTCTTTCTTGCCCCTCACATGTAGGCTGCCCTGCAAATAAGGTTGATTTGGCAGGCTTATACTGTTCTCACACAACATACCTGTCATGCAAGGCAGCCTATACTCCAGGGGGCTGAAAAAAAGTTTTTACCCATATCCATTCCTATTAGAGCTAGGAGGTTACAAACTCCACAGTGCTGATACTCGTGAGTCCTGCTGTTTCTGTGTCAAATTTGATTGAAGTCGATTGGGGGTCTGGGGGAGATCCCAGGCAAACACACACACGTTCTGTCTTATATACACAGGATATTCAGCTGCCTCTACCTGTGGTTTTTATGCAACTCGCAATAACTTCAGAAACCATGCACAAGATATTCATATTCTCTTGCTTGCTATGTGCAAACTGTTCATTCTACAGGAAAAATGAACATGACATTTTTGTGGTAAATTGAGTCTAGTTAAATTTTGTACTGGTGAATATTTTTCCTGGAGGTCATGGTTTTCGAGTTATTCAAGAAAATCACGTTTGAAAGTTCCTTTGGTACGTTTTTCTAGAATGATTTTAGTTGGAACATGGTCAGAGTGTTTTAAATGTTTGTGCATGTGTCGATTCCACTAGAGAGGGCATTCAGTGCCTGATCTATGGGGCATTGGAAAGTCATATCATTATTGGTAACTACACTACAATCGTATTTCGACAGCTATGGCCCTCCAACATTGACAGTGGTTGCGGAGTAATAGACGTTTCAGTGCAGTACGTGGCCGAGGGGCTCATGAATTTCTGCAGAGGCAGCTGGACTGCAAACGACCTAAATTTCGACGCCAGAATACTAACTACGTGCTGTGTTCATGGTGATGAAGTGCCATCAAATGAGCGTAACGATGCTAAAATCCGTATACAAGTCGAGTTGATTGAAATGTTTCTTTAAATTAACGTTTCATATTTATTTGGGCATTGAATTAACATGCCATAATTTTTATAATATAATATGACATGTTCTAAGGGGTATATGCTGTTTCTTACACCACTACAAAGATACTTACACTATTCTTCTGCCATGCAAAACGAATATTACATATATTATATTTGTTTATTATGTTAAGTATTTAAAATTTGATCAGGCTTAATGTGCCAAGTTATCGAGCTAATATGCTACATTAAGTGGAGACATCTGACATTATACTTCTGTATGCTAGTTATTTGGCCACACTGAATCAGTGCATGGTGAGGTAAATTTGTCTGTGAAGTTGAATGCTGGCAGAGAGCCCAAGGGTTGCCGAAGCGCTGCAGACTGCCAGCTGCAGCGATTATTGCTGGCAAGTCCAGGTGCAGGTATAAAGGCTAGGCCAGAAATGGGGAAAATCACGTTACAGGGAATTTGGACGGCGTGTCAATCGCTTAACAAGGCTGACTACGCTCTAGAAATGAGGGAGTGTCAGAAAAACTGAAAGATGTCTTCTTACAGATCTTTGTAATCCAACAGTACTTCACAGTCAAGTATTAACGCAAATCTGAATAAACCTGCAGATTCAAATAAATATACACATCCAGTGACACAATAATATTTTCAATGGCTTAAAAACAACAGAAGTGAATATTTCTCATTGACTAAATGTTTTCACAATGAACCTCTGGTGTAACTTCTTTTAAACGCTTCATGCTGTTTCAAAAACTAATCTCACATAACAGCATCGCCCTATAGGTATCACCCCTGAAAGCTACTCATTTGTACCTAATTTATTTATTGACTTATGATGTTTTTATATCTTTTTTATTATGCAAATGTTTGTTAGAAAATCGTATTCTCCAAAATAAAAAAAGCAAATGAATGCAGTGTGAGTATCTCATATCTTGTCACACTTATAAGTTTACGTAATAAATATGTTACTTTTTTCCACTAACTTTATTTAAATACTGATTACAATTCCTAACACAAAAAAATGATAATTTAAGAATTGGCCAATTGATTGTGTTAACTGAAGCCACAATTAAAAGGAGTGCCAAAAGATGCATCTGTCTTGTAGGCACAAATAATTTTTAAACAATATTTAACGAAAATTTGTTGTCATTGAAAATGAGCACATTTGCTCAAGAATATTGGCTCATTTATTGATGAACAAACGTTTATTTGTAATTTATTGTAAAGGATCTGAGTGTGACCGAATGTTTATAACATTTCTTTTGTTTAAATACTGTTGCACTATGTTAGTTTAGTCTGGGAAGTGCTCAGGTTGAGTCAAATAATGTCTGTAGAACTTAAGAATGATGTCTTTTTCGTGGAGATGCCCTTCAGACGACAGAAAAGCAAGTAGTAGCGGAACACCATGCAAGTCAAATGGAGACTGAGACATTCCGAGTGAAGTGCTCAAGGGAGCATTCTGGACACTTTAGGTTGAGGTCTGGTGGAAGGCAGACCTACCTGGGGTAAAGTGTGATATTCGATCGCGTAGGTGGCTGATTCTGGATGGCGAACAGCTGCTGCAATACTTTAGCTTTTGAAGGGACTATATTTTTCGAGATGTCTGAATGTGCTCCAGTGTACGACATTAACTTTTTCCCCTTGGATTACAGAACTGAGAATAGACTAAGTATGCATTACTATTCTTTGTATCACATGATTTTAATTTGTGAATCATCATTTTGAACACCAAATTATTTTGAGCTGGCGAATAATCCGTGTATTGTGATCAGGAAATGGTATTAGTTTTAGTGAATCTTTGATGACTATGTAGTTTTGGAATTTTGGTACCATTTTGTAATGCTCTCAACGTAACTCTATTGATGTTTGTATTATACTTGATTACCACAGGACCACTTTCTGTTTAGTTGAGCCTCACTGTCTTCAGTACACAATATTCAACATAATTCAGTGTCATCTAAATCAATTAAAGACATTAGAATAGAACCAATTTTATTAAATTATTTCCTTAGCTTTTATTTTGTATATCTGTGTATTTTATTAATTCGCAATTCTAGCCAATGCATTGACTATTTGGTTGTGGTATCACAGCTACAGGTTATTATTTGCAGTGTGTTAGCTGTAGGGCATGAAAGCAAACGTACACAGCTCGACCCTATGACTACATTGAGCAATTCCTTTTAAACACAGCCATGCATAGCCAAATTACCTGGAGAGTGAGCAACATCAGGTAAAGTCGCAACTGGTTTGCTCATGTGGACTGCTGTTTAGAGAGCAACTATTCAGCAGAAAACGGTTAGGTAACGTCGCAAAACTTGTGTGTGCAGTGAGGATGATTAGATCTGGATCTGTTTTCAGATAGTGTATGGCTGTCTTCTTTTGCCAAGGTTAGTGTTCTTAGGAAGGGACTTGCAGACCATGGTGAAGCCAAATTGGAGGTAAAGAATTTCTGGAAGCTGATAAGGGGATGGTTAGGTGGGAGGAGGGTGGGTCATGGCTGGATGGTGGCATGAATTGGGGGAGGCAAGGTTTAATATTGGGGTTAGGTTTGCTTTGGTTCCAGGGATTGGTGGCAAAGAAGTGTTTCCACTGTAGGTATCAGGAGAAAAGGAGTAGGTCTTTAACGAAACCAACGTGGTTTAATTTGAGAGAAGTGCTGAAGATCAGCCCTCTGGGTGGGACTGAAACTTCTGTGGGACTGAGGTTTCATTTGGAGAGGTTAATAACAGTGTTTTGGGTTTGATTGTGTTCTGGATTTTGTAGGGTGTTGAGGGGGAGTCTTGGAGGATGTAGTAAATTGAAGAGGTCGGTTAGGTAGAGTGTGGGTGCTATGAGGGGTTGATGAGAGGATTCAGTGTGAGAAGGACGGATGTTGACGGTTAGTGGTGTCCCAGTGTGGGAGTAGAATGTCAACAGGTTGGACAGTTTGTAGAGGTCATTTCTGGATTGCTCCTCCAGGAGTTGGAGAACAAAGATTTCTACTTTGGAGATGTGTGTGTTGTGAGAACTGCACAGTAATGAAATAGATCTGGTTCTCGTATGTCTTTGGCATAGAGAGGTTGTAACGCTACCGCCCTACTCGGACGTACGTTAGCTCTATAAAGCCTGTACTGTAATAAGTTCACAGGCTTCACCTTATAAACAAGGATTTTAGTACAAAAGTTGACCGCGTGTACCTAATAGAAGCAAAATCGGACTTATACTCAGTCAATAACTACAGTGATGCATCAAGCAAATGTAAAGTATAATTACTCTTTCGCATCGACAAGAAGTACACACAGTAGATGCTACCTATAATTAACAATTCGGTCGCCAGCCTACTTAGGCAATGAATGAGTTTTTCCTTGTACAAGTGGGTACATGTACAAGCATAGTAACACGTGGTAATGATGCGTTATATGGCAAAGTTTGGAACAAAAAAAAATCCACTGAACTAAAGTTTTCTCTTTTAGTACTAATTTGAATGAGCTATAAATACACAACACCACCCAGCAATGATTACTACAAACTGCATTTTGTATATTGATCAGACTGAAATCGGGCATAGATTGCCCTAGCATCGACAATCTTGAAAGTACACACACAATGTCACTATTAAGGATGGAAAAACACTAATACACTTAGGATTAATATAGACTTAGCTTTACAGGTCAGATCTGATCAACACATTTCAAGGTTTGAAAGAATGGACAAGAGAAGGGGGGGGCCCTGAAACTGTGATGGTCGTTATACTGAAACTATTAAGTACTGAAGGCAAATTAACACTCAAAATTATCAATCTATGGATAACTACTCTTTTGTCTTACTTCTGAATAATTTAACTGTCATTATTTCTGTCTCAAATTAATTAAATAACATCGCTAACTCAATTAAAAAAAAACTCTCTTCCAATTTAGTCATGCTTTTGTTCTTTACCAACATTTGCAATAACACACAGAATTTCAGACTCCTTTATGGCATAGATTAATCTGCTGATAATTTTCATTAACACTAACATTAAACTTTCAGTTCAGGATACTCGGATTGCACAATACGAGGTAAGGATCCTGTCTAGGTCAGTGATCAGGATAAGTCATGGCTGAAGCAATTCTGGCAAAAGTCACGTTATTATTGAACAGTTAGAAACAGTTTCGACACTGGTCCACACAGATAGACTTCTAAAGATGAAATAAATGTTTACCTGTGCAAGTCGGTGCGGCGGTTGGCGGGCAGCGAGATAGCGAGAAGCACGGCACACATGCAAGCACGGCTAAGGCTCTCACTGCAGCGGCACTTTCCTTCTTCTTAGCCTCGTTATCTTTCCAACTTTGTACCTCAGAATATAGCCATGCCAAGTAGTCGTCGGAATCGGTTCATCCGAGGCTCAATGGAATCCACTTTTCCTGGGTAGCCTCCTCGGTACAGTACATGTACTTTCGACTGTTGCTCGCCTCCGACTGTTATACCGAGCCCGTTGTGCCGAATCGCGCCAGTGTGCGTTTTCCCGCCTCGCTTGCCTCCACCTTTTCCCGCTCCCCTACAGGTGGGGTATTCACCACAGGTTTTCTACTACACATATCCTAATGCATTACCTACGTATGGACCAAGTGTATAAATTACAATTTTCACATCTTACAATAGTTTTAACATTAAATACACTTTCCTTTGATTACCACATTATTTGAAATCTAACATAAATAATAATATTCATTTCAAAAGTTGCTCACAGTCTCTTTAACATAACGATACGAACCGAAAAAAAAATTCAAAACATTGCTTACATTAATTTATCTAAATTCATAAAGAAAAAAAATTATTATATGTACAGTTGTCGTTACAAGGTGTTTTTGCATTACCAGCTTCATGAGGGATTGGGACTGGTGGAACGTGGAAAGGTTGAGGTTGTTGTGAAAGGAAGGATGGGATACAGAGAAAGGGATTTTATGATCAAGCCATTGGTGCAAAGATTCCATGGTTTAGACAGTATTTAAGGAACAGGATGTGCGACTGGGTTTTAGCCAGGTAAGGGTACTTTTCTGCACTGGTGCAGGAAGAAGGAGCAAGTGTCAATATGGTTAGCAGTGATGATAGGAAATGGGAAATGGGTGAGTGAAAGCTATAGCTGGTTATAAAGAACACTGAATAATACAACGCGAGTTCGTTAAGTGAACAGAGCGGAAGAAATTGTGCTTGGAGCAATAGGGCGGTTTTCTGGCGTGACAGTATTTGATCGCGCGTAAATTATCGTCACACGCGGGACAAACGAAGGAAAAATGTAAAGTTCTGATGGGAGGAATGTGTGAGGAGGAATGGATGGATTCAGAGGTTAAATGCAGTGGTTAGCTGCTGCAACGTACCATAAGAGTCGTGCAGTGGATCGGTGTTACTTAGAAAAGTGTGGGGCGCAGTCGTAAGGTCCGCAACTGGTGCTTTGAGGAACTAGAGTAATTAAATAAAATGCACCACACACGCACACACACACACACGCACACACACACACACACACACACACACATACACACACAAGCAAATGCATACCAAAGTTGGTTTCAAAATGTTTCAAATGTGTTTTGGCATACTTGTTGGCTCCATATGTTTGCAAAGTTACGTAAATAACCGGAAATTACTAATTAAATTAATTCGAAGTTGTATGTGGACAGTTATTTGTGCTAAAATCTGTCACAGAAATGCACTACGAGGATAGCTGCTTTTAAAAAACCGTCGCAGCAAAGCAGGTCGTGAGAGACGGTAACTGCAGAGTCCAGAAATCATCAACTAGCTCTGTGATTTGGCCGCTACAAGACTGACCTACAGCCATCCAGTACAACGAAATGATTATTGTAAAATTGCAGTATCGACACATGTTTGTCTAAAAGTATGGTTACTAACGTAATCAACATTAAGAAATAGTCAGTTCTTTCTTGACCGTTTTAAATTGCAGATCATCCTGGAGAGATGAATTTGGTCAAGAACTTTCAGTTCAGGAGTGGTAAGCCTAACTACGTATATTAAGGTTGTGGTTAGCACGCTATGCACGAATTTGCGTATTGTAAATTTTATCTGATTCCAAGAGAACAGGTTCCTTTTATTTATAATTGGGAATGTTGGTGCGTGGTAGCTGACGGTATAATTAGGAAGATCTTTTAAGCATTGATGCGAATAAGCAGATTAATAGAAAACGTTTAGCTCCTGGTGTTCTCATTAATTTCCTGCGTTTCTGGAATTTTGATTGGTATTGTGGATTTGATCGGACAGAGGATCCGATTTGTTTCCTTTAAAGTAAGGCTAGTGGATAATTTGACCCACTCAAAGCACATTGAGTGCGCGTTTTCTATTCATTTAATGGTTGTTGGTGGTTTGGGGTTACTCGAGCGAGGTGACATCTCAAGGTATATAAGTGGTTATTGAATTTGGTATAACAGTCCCTAGCATTCAGTAAATCAGGAAACTTTATGATGGAAGACTGCAAAACTGTTGCATAGTGGTATGGCGGTGATCTTCTTTAGCTTTGGTAAGTTCCTTGAAATTTGGAAACTGCATATATTTATGCTATAACTT
This sequence comes from Schistocerca americana, assembly GCF_021461395.2. Classification (NCBI taxonomy): domain Eukaryota; kingdom Metazoa; phylum Arthropoda; class Insecta; order Orthoptera; family Acrididae; genus Schistocerca; species Schistocerca americana. The sequence continues at coordinate 111,062,162 of NC_060120.1, forward strand.
GTTGATTGTTGGAGCGACATGTGACCGTTTTTCGCTTTGAGTTCATTAGTAGGATTCGCGATCTGTCAACGGCTGAAATGGCTTAGCTTTGTTTGTGAATTGTCTTAAGGTTAGCGCAAGGTGGCGGTCACACTTAGGGCTTTTATTTTTTTTGTTCTTTCTATTCTGATAGAGAACAATTGATTTGCTGGCACTCGGTCACTACCTTTTGTAAAAGATGTAAAATACTGAACTTAATTGACGCAAATGAAGAACAAACAAAAAATAATATCTTATAGGAATCAGAAACCCCAAATCAGTATATCTCATTTGTATCTGTAAGTTTTAAGAAAGTTACAGAGATATCTTTCGAGTGTGTTAGTCATGGAATGACACATTATAAAGAAATTTGCGTGACTTCTTTAATTATGACTAACAGACTCGCATGTAGGAAATCGAACATCTTGAGGAATATCAGAAAATTGAAACTTCCTGGCAGATTAAAACTGTGTGCCCGACCGAGACTCGAACTCGGGACCTTGGCCTTTCGCGGGCAAGTGCTCTACCAACTGAGCTACCGAAGCACGACTCGCGCCCGGTACCCACAGCTTTACTTCTGCCAGTACCTCGTCTCCTACCTTCCAAACTTTACAGAAGCTCTCCTGCGAACCTTGCAGAACTAGCACTCCTGAAAGAAAGGATATGCGGAGACATGGCTTAGCCACAGCCTGGGGGATGTTTCCAGAATGAGATTTTCACTCTGCAGCGGAGTGTGCGCACACTCCGCTGCAGAGTGAAAATCTCATTCTAGTATCAGAAAATTATTTTCTACAGTAATTAATTCGGAATAAGCAAATAAATTGAATTACCTCACTTTTTTATCATGCGTACTCAGTTAAGAGATATTATTGAAATAAATAAACTAAAGTAGTGTAATATACTATTAACATCGCTGGTATACACAAAAGACAAAGAGATAATCTTCATTCAAAGAAGCAGAGCATTTATATGAAGTATTCAAGCTACTTAATAGTACATTGGTTTTAACAAGGTATAAACTTTATAGAAAAGTAACTTCAAGTTCTTTGTATATTAACAACAGATATTAATGACTTTCAAAGTGGTAAACCAAGCTCGTTCAATTACTCTCACTATGGGCTAACAAAGAAGTTTCATCTTAATAGTTTTTATGTGAATTTTGAAGTGATAAAAACTGTTGCAGGTTTTTCAATGAATTACTAATAACTGGTAGATGTTACTGTGCTTTTTACTTGGATTAATCATTCGTCACGTAGACAGGCAGGTTGGCACCATACATTAAATGGCAACTCTCACAACCGGAAGTGCTCAGTTATTAGACCATCGTGCCTAATGAATCAGTAGTGGATTAGCTGAGTGTTAGTTGCAATAATCTATTAGTATTAATCAGTCTAATAGTCTATTTTGATATAAGGGAGATTGCTGAAAACTTGTTAAGAGCATAGTTATCTAATATATGGTCTCGAGTGTTGTCCATAGTATGTTATTGTGGAGTTGGCGCTGTGGGTGATTTGCTGTTCCAAGTGACAGAGTTTGGAGACAAGACCAGAATTCGGTTGAAAGGGTACAGTTCCGCCCGATATTGAAAATAGGTACAACATTCTTCGTTATTCTTGTCAGAACAAAATATTTTTTATAATAATAACTCAATTTCACTTAATACACCGAAGCCGGATACCAGTGTAGGAAAGAATGACAATTTATCTATTTAATTGATCACATGTGCACTCCCACAATATAAATCCCTACATCCAATTTGGTGAGATCTGCGAAATGAATGAATGTATGGTCGTCTGCTAACCACAGATAGTGAATGTGCAATATATGATCATCTTTGAGACGGTCCTTTGGCCACCTTTGGTGGAACCAAAGAGATAAAATTTACCTGAGCTTTGAGCGCCTGAAATGTGGCTGACCAATGGGTAGCATGGTCTTCACCCACCTCAACAGAGGTGCGAGATGACCTGAAGAATGGCCATGTTTCAGCTTTCTGGCGCTGGATCTTGTGTTGGTAAGACCTGTCTTAGGTGTGCTCCATAAAGACAAAAGGGTGGATAGAATGGTATGCATGTGGAATACTTAAGAGTAGTTTGCAATAATAATTTCTCTATTTCAGTAACTTTTGTGGGGAGAATTAAATGTCAGGCAGATAATATTAAGGGGATCGTAGTAATCTTCGGAAGCGACCAACGGTCACAATGAAACCACGTGTAACAATAAGCTGAAATACTTCCGAGTGCATAAGTTAAGCTGAATTACTGGCGTGTGTACTATAAGTTGGAAATATTTAAGAAATGGCGTGTGCAGAACTTGAAATTAGAGACGAGTACTTCCACGTGGTGAGTACTGTGTGAGTCTCAATCTGTGTGTGAGACAAAGGATAAAGACAAGTACTCGTCCATGGTATCAGTTGAGGACTCGCGTGTGTGCTGAATGTGTGCTTAATATTACTTTGCGTGTTATGTTTACGTGTGACGCTTGATTCAAACTCTAATACTCTGAGAGAGAAGGAAGGTGAGTCAGCCGTCTATCCAGCAACGCCACTTGGCTTGCATTACACAGGAAGACGTGCATATATCCTCCAGAGTTCATAGTAGGAAAGAAAAGTTATGAAGTGGGGCAGTGTTGTGTGAAACTGGGATAAAAATACTAATTGAAGTGGGAAAGCTGAAAGTGATGTGATTATAACGTTTTGACTATTCTTTGCATTGGATGTTGCCAGTGTGATGTATTTCATGAAATTTAAGTATATGTGGTTGGCATGGGAGAGTAACAAGATAGTTTCAGAGGCAGTGAGTTATGCATGTTCCTTTTTGTACCGCTCGGTCTGGTGGAAATTTTCGTGATGATGGGTGTGAGAGTTGAAGTGTGAGGTATAGCAAAAGATCCACCATCCCATCCAGAAAGTGCACTGTAGCGTTAAATAATTACGAGACCATAAGATAGAGAATCACCAATGTAAAGCCATGCCCACTGGAGGAATTTCTCATGTGTTATTGTTGTAGGTTATAGAATTTGTGTGTTTAGGTTATAGAATTTATCAGAATAAATAAGATAGTGAAAAGAAAAAGATTGGTGGCCTTTTCCTTCGAATAGTATGTTGCCATGATACCAGAATTTATAATGTGTGCGCCATTCACATTCAGTGAGATGGCCACGTGTTGATCAAAGTCGTTGAATAAGAACGAAAATGTGGTATTGCCAGTGTGTAGTGAACAATCAGAGTTGTGTAAATTTTTAGTAGTCAGATGTGCGTTATCCATTTCCGTTGGTTAATATTCGAACAGGAGAATAATTTGTAACTTAATTGTGAGTACTAGACCTCATGTTACTTGATAAATAAAAAATGAATCCACTCACTTGGCAGACCACTCATCTTGCAGGCCTGACTGCTTGATGCCACAGTATGAGCAAGGCATGTGGGTGCCTCTCACAGTTACAATTCTAACTACAGTCAAGCACACATCCACACCGAGGCATCACTACTGGCGAGAACTCTGCCTCAGCTGAGTACATTGCACTACAGAGGCATCACTGTGAGTGAGACCTCAACTTCGGCCAAGCCTACACTTCGGCTGAGGCATCATTATGAGTGGAGCCTCTCAAGCACTGACACAACACTTTACCAGTATCATTGCTGCTGGAGGAGGCTGCGGAATACACAATTTTATGTATCAGATACATTTTTGTATTATCTGTTTATGATGATATGCTGTATAAGCAGTGACTGTTTAGTCTGGAGCCAAAGTTTTTTAAGTGATATTATAAATAACTGATTATTAGTGATTATGCGATTTACAGTATTCTTTCAGAATTTGCAATATGGATGAGCCAGTAAAAGAATATTTCGAGTATTTAATAAAACAAGAGCAGGAAACTCGAGATTTAATAAAACGAGAGTGGGAGAGAGCCAAGATTTAATAACACAAGAGCTGAGGGAAGCCAAAGATTTAATAACATGAGAGAAAGACAAGGCCCAAGACCTGATAAGTGTGGACAAAAACTTGGTTAAGCATGGGCAGGCGGATGCGAAAAAGATAGAGAAGAACTACGAAAGCAATGCATAAAAGTTTTGAACGATGGATGAATGTATACTGTAAGACTCACAAATTGTTAAATAATGAGGTGTCACAGTTATGACGGAAATATGAAGAACTGGAAAAGATGAAAGAGGATAATGATAAGTCGATGGAACTATCATATAAGGAGCTATCTAATCAAGTGACAGAAGGTTACAAGCAAATAATGGAGCAAGTTAAGAAAAGAATTATAAACTTTGAATAAATCAGTAGATTACTTGAGACTCAGACATGGATAATAGGAAAATTTAAATCTTTAAGGTACACCTGGTCAGAAGTAACTATTACAGAGGGAATAACTCATTCAACATGTGAATTTAAGGAGAGGCAGCCCTGTAGAACCATCTCAACCCCTAATTGTCAAGAAATTAGAATTGCATCCAGTAGTGGTAATAACAAAGAAACGTTCAAGAGTCAGTGAGCTGACATCTCACTGATGGTAATGTGCATAGGTTAGAAGTTAACCGGTGTGTGTAGGGGGACAAAGAATGTTTCAGGACAATTTGTCAGTGCAGGTTGCTTACATTCAGAGGCAAACTTATTGTTCTTTTGATCGACTTGTCCTTAACTTGTTGTTCTGCTAAGAGGATTAGGACCCCCAGGGGATAATCCAGCCTGTAATAAAACAGTGAACGCTCTAAGCTTGACAAGCACAATATCGAGAGAAACCAAACAGCAGTGCCGTCTATTAGGTGGCAAATTTCCCTTTTCTTCCTTCCAGTCCCACCTATTTTTCCTATCACAGTCACTGTTCTGTGGTTCCAACTTTGAAAAATCATTATCATAATTGCCATTATGATTACTATCATAATTATTCTTTCCACTAGTTCTATTATTATTATTATTATGATAACAACTACGAAATCTTCCATTCCTCTGACTATATTCATTTGGATTACCCTTTACATCTACCTAGTTCACTACACTTTTTTCAGACTTCTGTTTCGATTTTTCCTAGTAATCCAGTTGGTCTAATAACGCTCATAAAGGTTGAACCTGATTCCACTCCCCAGTGACCGAACGTTAGCTTACTTTTTCAGATATCTTTGATATTAAAATCTCTATCAAAGGTTGTTCATTTACTGGTTCATCCAAGAAAAGCATCTGATTCCAATTATACTCCACAAGACTGCAATATCTGCCCCAAGTACCATTACACCACTGTGGCGCAAACAGTTCTAGCTGCAATTCATGCTGTGCATTGTCCATCCATTATTTAGCTTTAAAGGCACCCATAAAACGCTCTACAGTGTTGAATCGATGCAGATTAAACATAGCCAGTGGGATGCATTTTCTTCTAAATGGCTTACAATAAAGCTAAAGCCTCTCTGACTAAGCCATGAGGAAGGCAGAGCTCCTTGAAAGAATTTTAGAAAGATCACTAGATGTACTGAACCTCTTTGTTTGGACTTGCGAAAATGACTACTTCCATTCTGAAGTCCTAAACTTATTTCCCAAATCAAATCATATCAGCAGGGGGACAAAGAATGTTTCAGAACAATTTGTTAGTGCTGGTTGCCTACATTCAAGGGCAACTTATTGTTCTCTTTTGATAGACAGGTCGTTAACCTGTTGTTCTGCTGAGAGGATTATGATCCCCTGGGCATAATTCGTCCTTTTGATTGTCAAGTCCTTAACCTATTGTTTGGTTAAGTGGTTTTCCATGCCATCCTCTACCCCTACCACCCTCTTGGAAACACAGCAACAGTTCTGATATCAAATTAATTTATTATTTAATTAAATTCATTGAAAAAATTGGCAGGAAATAGCTCAGTTGTGCCACTTTCGGTATTCACGAGCTGCTTCAGGTTATTCGAATAGCCCTCTTCCACTCTATCAGTTTGATTGACTAATTAATTAAATTGATCAATTAATTAACTTCTCGCCCTCTGGTAAATCCCCCAATCCTCCCCTCCCACCCACACCCCCAACCTGGATACTGGTGGCTCTGTGCTGGAAGGGAAGATCTCATCACAGGAAGTCCGATTACATAGCAGAGGATGTATTGTTTATTTATTTTAAAAAATCAACTTGCAGGCGATGGATCTCTCTTGCTTATCATTCTCTGCTGTTTGGAAAGGTGCAGGTCTTGTAAAATATATCGGAAGAAGTAATTAAATCGATCGTTTTCTTTTTTCATCCCGATAATGCAGTGAATACCACCATGAAATACCCATCACTCATAATTAAACTGTCAAAAATTTTTCGATCACGAATCATTCACCGTCAACTGTCCAGCACCCAGTGGCAGCTAGCACAGTTGTAGGTGCAGGTCGCTCGGGGTTCTCGCAAAACGACGCGGACGTCAGTGGCCGCCACACTCGCCAGTGTCCGAGAGTACCCGCTCAGGACCTCCGACTGACAGACAAGATGTCACATTAATCCCTGAACAAAAGAACATGAGAAATTCCTGTCGAAACACGTGCTCTCTCTCTCTCTCTCGTGTCCTGTACTGTGCCTGACTGAGGATCGATCCAGAAGTTAACAAATAATTTATTTCCGGTCAGGTGATCGTGATGTAGGGGGTATAAGGCGAACGTGGTAGGTTTCTCACACACACAAATTGATGATATCACAAAACTAGTAGCCAGCTGACTCGACATATACTTTTAAAAAAAGATTGTTGCTTACAAAGAGAGAGAGCTGCAGTTTGCTTTGCAGACGACATAACAACTAACATGAGATATTTCATTCCGCCATAGACTCTTAACTGCCTTCTTGAGGTACACTTCACGAACTGGTTCAGAAGTTATTAAATCTGGTGTAGAATGTCACATCTTGAAGATGTCACAAATTCTCCTTCAGAAGACAAGCCACGGAAGCCATTAATTAAATTATTAATATGGCGTTTAAAATATTTGCTTCACTCAGTTTAGAACTGTGTAATGGTACTTTGACTACCGCGCCTCCGCCAATACAAAGATATGATTTACGATCGCGCATGCGGAAGAGCGCTGCGCCAGCGACCGATTTTTATAAATAATTTTGACCTTTTTTTCTTTTACTTTTGTGTAGGTGTTTGTTTTTAACAACTAATTGATTACTCTCTCTCTCTTGTCTTCATACGAAAGACGTGTATTTTTCGGCGCTGTGTTAAATATGGTTTTGGGTGGAAATTAAAATTATATTACAAAACGAAGTTGTTTCAATAGTGATTTGAAATGGTTATCGCCAAATTTATAAATTAATCCTGACAGTGACAACTTAAAGAAATTTTCAACAGACGGAGAACAATGAAAACAGGTCATACTACAAGAAAATTAAGAAGACAGCCACGAAGACTATATTATAATTAATACAACGTTTCTAAGAAAGTTATAAGGTAAACTTCAGCTAATTTCTGATGCTATTTCCGTACAGTCGCTTTTTGTAGTGTTGCCGACCCGATCTGCCATGCACGGTCAAATTACAGCCCTATCTCAATCAATAATACGAAGTCCGCCTTATCTGTAACTTATTCCATCAAAATTCAAAACCCAATCAGATTTTCTATTTTATATTTTCACGGCAGAACCCCGAGGAAAGGAAACACTAAAATGGGCGTCCTGGTGACAGGACTTACAGTCTCTGGATTTGATACAAGTGCATTTATTATAAATTTTGGACATTTTATCTAATTTTAACCACTTAATAGCATTAGAAAATGAATTTGGACTAAGTCTCATTCATTTCAATTGTAATGTTACGTGCATGAAATTCACAACAATATTGTTTCCCTGTCACTAATTCGTGTTATTTTTCATTTTCATGCTGAGGAAAGCAATTTGTTAAAAAGGAAAAGAATAATGTTCCATAAAATAATTTGCACAGACGCAAAAGAAAAATTTTGGATTGAAAACTGTATATCCGACTCTACATTTGCAACATAAGACTGAAGTACAAAAAAAAAAAAAAAAAAAAAATTGGTGAGTACAGAAATTTACATTTTTTCCAGTTTCAAGCAGCCACCTGTACTTCCTTTATTCCGATTCATTTATTTCGAAATTATTTTTCCAAATTGTAGTTAAAATTAATTAACTGTTATTGCAAACCATAAGTGAAGAGCATATTCACAGTCATTTATTTGTGAGAGGGAAATTTCAGTACCAGTTTAATAATTCAATTTCTAATTAAAAATCATATAGAAATATCCATTTCCATAAGAGAAATTTCAGATTTCAACATATCATATTTTAATTTTTTTTTGCAATTGGAAAATTTTATTTGCAATTAATTACGAAAATCGCAAGATGGACGCTAGACGCGTAGAAATTGTTTCCGCAGACGAACTTAGTGAAAGTGACACATTGCAAAACATGTCCGACAGTCAAATGAATATTGAACTTAATTGTGAGGATGTTCAAGACATAATTTTACCGGATCGATTAAGACAACAACCCCAATATTTAAACAGATATACAGGCGAATGGACAGTGAGTACTACGCGACATTGACAACGTCAACTTCAGAACCAGACATCAATCAGACACGAAAAAATGACGAAACTAAGACACAGGACTCTGACATGCTCAACCAGATTCTGAAGTTACTTGGTGACCAAAACAGAAAATTTGACACTTTAGACAAAAGATTTGACGCTTTAGACGACAATTTAAAACGTGACATTGGGAAATTTGACATTAAATTCGATCAACTGACACGGGAAATAAAACAAAATTTTGAAAAACAATCGAGACAAATTGCCGAATTGACAGAAACCACCAGTAGTCTTGGAAGGATATTTACTGACTTATCAGACAAGGTTACTAGACAAGAAAAGGTATTTATGGAATTCAGTGACGAGACAAAAACTGACTTACGACGATGTAATGAGAAATTGTTAACAGTAGTTTTTGAACAACAGAAAACCAGTACCCAAGTTGACGAATTACGACAGTCACACGATTCCGTAAAAACAAACCAAGAACACTTAGACCTGACGATTACAGACCTTTCAGACAGATTAAATGATGTAACACTGGGGCAGAAATTCTTACAGGAAAAGTTAGAAAAACTTGAAGACAGAGCAGAGATAGCATCTTTAAAGAATGACACAACTCTAGCAGAGAAACTTGTACGTGAATGCAAATTATGTGATGATTATTTAGATGAGAAGTTTTACACAATGACACAGATCATTTTAGATAAGACAAAGGAACAAGTAAAGGGAGAAACAGATAATATTCAGAAAGATGTACGTAAACTTAAAGAAAATGTAATACCAAGTTCGTCAGTGATACCAAAACCCATAACAGACAACCAAAACACAAATGAGAATCCGAATAATGCTAGACCCAGCACACAGCCGAAAATAGGATTACCAATGAGTGATACAAATCCCAATGAACCATTTTCAATGCTACCACAAGATCAAAATTACTATCAGACATCACCATATACTACGCACAGTTTGACACAAAATGCAGGACCCATAATACCATCGGGAGTAACTGATGAAACATTAGTATGACATGGATACTTTCAGACATTTTCAAGTGATGAGAAAGACAAAGTGCATCCGATTGTTTTCATCCGCTCTTTTGACGGTATTTTCCCGAGACATTGGTTAGAAGCTGATAAAATTCTATATGTTACAAATTTGTTGCGTGGAAGAACAGCTAAGTGAGGAGCAGCAATGAAAAGACAATGTTTAACATTTGAACAGTTTGAACAAGCATTTCTTGAGGAATTCTGGTCGATCACAGAACAGCAAAGTTTAAAACGAGAAGTATACAATCCAGAAATTTACAACCAGAAGAAAGAGACTTTACGTCAATACTTTGAACGCTACCTAGACAAAACATTATATTGGACAAAACCAGCAGATTTACCAGACATAATTAGAACACTTAAAAGCCACTTACCATTTCATTACCGTGATAAATTAATAGGAGTGTCTGAGTACAACATAAATAATTTTTTCAGTTATGTTGATGAGATAGATGTTGTTTACAGAGATGAGATCAGGAATGTCAATCAATTGTATCCGATCCATCCAAGCAATTCGCATATGCACAACAGAAATGACAGAGGCTATTGGAATCCGCCTCCGACACCACAGCAAAACACTCAAAGAAACAATTCGCACTACACTGGGAGAAATTCATTCAATATTAGGAGAAACAACTCGCAGCATTGGCAAGGAAACGGTAATTATTACTATAATGGTTATCTGAACAGTAATTCCAATCAGAACAATAACAGTTATATTCAAAATAACAACAACAGAAGAAGGAGCCGAAATCATAGAGATCAAAGAAGAGAGGATAACAGGTACCATCCAGGATATTTTCAGAGAAACAACATACAACAACATCCAAACATGTATTGCAGGAATAACAGTAATGACAATACCAGTTACAGTCATGGGCGAAATAATGTATGGGGAAATCTCAATGGACCACCGCCACGACACATGCAATACAGCAGCCCTCAACTCCTACCTAACGGAACTCCCTATGTGACGCGAGGTAATGTCAACAACCAAACAGCTGATACTTGGGTGACACGCGACAGAAATGTAAATATTATTGAGTTGGGCAATGAACCCAACCCGCGGCACAGCCGAATTTGCCGGAAAACGAACGACGATCGAGCTAGCCGCTCGAGTTACGGTCGATCGGGAGCAGAGCGCAACGGAACCGATGATTTGTTTTCTCCGATATGATGACAGTAAGAAAATAGAAAAAGAATTATATCAGGATGTAGATTTTAATAGCCCCAGTAAAACAAAGAAGATTATTCAAGCTATAACACGAGTTATGATTGGTAGTTATGAAGTGGAAGTAATGTTAGATACAGGAGCAGCAGCAAGTGTTATTTCAATGTCTTTATATAATGAACTCAAACAAATAATGAACATACAAACATTGCCAGTACGGAATTGTCACATTATAAGTGCCACAGGTAACAAATCAAAGAACGTGAAATTTCAAGCTCTAATTAACTTCACATTTCCAAATATACCACTCAATTACAGTTTTCTGGAAGTAGATAAATTAGTTATGCATTGCATATTAGGAACTGACTTTTTGAATGAATATCATGCAATCATAGATTTAGGAAAAGGGAAATGTCATTTAACCGTAAACCAACAACTGACAATAGAGTTAACACAGGGTAAAAGCTTAAACAGTAAACAAGGTAAGTTTGAACAGTTACATTTTGTGTATCCACCAGCAACAAACTTATGTGATTTAACTTTTAATGAAGCTGTATCTCAGGGAATTAAACCTAATGATTTATATGAGAAATGCACAGAATCTGAATATCTGACGAAGGAACAACTTGAATTACTTGTAGTTTTGCAGCAATTTGCTGAGGTATTTGTGGAGAAACACGGAATTATTAGAGGCTATACTTATGAGATGGATGTTAAACCACACAAAACATACTGTAGAACATATTATAATATTCCTTGGTCAAAGAAACCCGCAGTTTTGAAAGAGATTGAAAGAATGCGAGCTTGGGGTGTCATTGAGAGGTCACATTCACCATATTGCAGTCCGATCCTAGCAGTTAATAAAGAGGATGGTAGTGTAAGGTTAGTGCTGGGCACACGAGAAATTAACAAAGTCATAATCCCAATCAGCACATGACCTATAAATGTGGAAGAACAACTTTTAAAATTTCATAATGTACAGTATTTAACCAACATCGACCTCCGCTCATCGTTTTGGCAAGTGAACCTCCATAAAAACAGCTGTAAATACACTGCATTTCTATGTGAGGGACGTAGTTATCAATTTTGTGACCTACCCTTTGGTCTACGAGTGAGTGCTGGAGTATTTATTGAATCCTTAGATGCTGTTCTTGGACCACAATTGTTATCGAAAATCACAGTTTATGTTGACGACATTGTCATTGCCACCACTACTTGGGAAGAACATGTTAATCTTTTGAAGCAACTTCTCACTAAATTTTCTGATGCAGGTGTCACTATCAATTTATCAAAGACGTAATTAGGAAGGAGAGAAATCAAATTCCTTGGTCACATCATATCAACTGAAGGCATTTATCCAGACTCAAGAAAAATTGTTGCAATTAAGAATTTTCCATCCCCACAGAATCATAAACAACTCAAAGCCTTTCTTGGTCTATCTTCATTCTTCAGGAAATTTGTACCCTACCACCTTCTTAACAGTCCACATCTTCTATCTTTACTCAAAAGAAATAATATTTGGAAATGGACAGAGTCCTGTCAGACAGATTTTGAAGCGATTAAGAATGCTTTAGTAAATGCACCATTGTTACATCATCCTGACATGACGTCAGACTTTTGCCTAGTAACAGATGCAAGTTCCTATGGGCTCGGAGCATTTTTATTCCCAATTCATGTGGAAAATGAACAAACAGTCATCAAACCTACCAGTTTTGCTAGCTGCACGCTCACTGAATGCGAAAAGTCATATTCAGTGACCGAGCGCGAAACACTTGCCATAGTATGGGCATTTCGCAAGTTTCGCTACTTTCTATAGGGAAAACGTACTAAGCATGATACTGATCATCAAGCTCCTTCTTTCCTGCTATCATCCAAGTTATTACATTCACGTCTTGCACACTGGTGTGCATCACTACAAGAATTTGATTTTGATATTATATACATAAAAGGAGAATCCAACATTATAGCCGACGCTCTATCTCGTTTGCCACAAGGCCTACAAGAATTTTCAGAATGACAGAACAAACATCAGATTTAAAAATTTTACTCATTTATGATGGTACATTTGCACTTTACTACAAAAACCTGTGCAGGAAGTTAGCCACATTGCAGGACAATGATCCCAGGTGGATCCAGATAAAGAATAAATTATGTGCAGAAACAGACCCACATCTTAAAAATATTACACATTACACATAGAAGTACTATTTCACCGGCGAAACCCTGAATCACAGCATTGGTGTGTTTGCTTACCTGAAGCTCATGTTGATGATTTTATTTTATTTACACACAGAACTTGGGGACACTATGGTGTAACCAAATGTACAGATAAGATTATACAATATTGCAATTTTCCAAATTTAAGGCGAAGAGTATTGATTAATATTAGGAATTGCATCATATGTCAGAAAGCCAAATATTCTAATCGCACAAGCATGAATGAATTGCATCCAATCATTCCTAAGAGGCCATTACAGCTAATTTCTTTAGACATTGCAGGACCCTATCCACAAGCACGTGGAGGAATGAAATACATCCTTGCTGTGTTAGATGTTTTCATGAAATATTTAAAATTATATGCTTTACGTTTAGTTTATGCTTAGTTTAGACAAGAAGAGAATAGAAGCTTTCGAAATGTGGTGCTACAGAAGAATGCTGAAGATTAGATGGGTAGATCACATAACTAATGAGGAGGTGTTGCAGAGGATTGGGGAGAAGAGAAGTTTGTGGCACAACTTGACTAGAAAAAGGGATCGGTTGGTAGGACATGTTCTGAGGCATCAAGGGATCACCAATTTAGTATTGGAGGGCAGCATGGAGGGTAAAAATCGTAGAGGGAGACCACGAGATGAATACACTAAACAGATTCAGAAGGATGAAGGTTGCAGTAGGTACTGGGAGATGAAGAAGCTTGCACAGGATAGAGCAGCATGGAGAGCTGCATCAAACCAGCCTCAGGACTGAAGACTACAACAACAACATGCTTTACGTTCAGTTTCTACCACTGCTATTACCAGACGTCTATTAACAGATTATTTTGTAAAAATAGGAAAACCTGAAGTTATGATCACGGATAATGCAGCATATTTTACCAGTTTAAAATGGAAGACTTTTATTGAAGAACAGAATGTTAAACATATTTTAATTTCAAGATTTCATGCGGCAGGAAACCCAGTAGAAAGACCATTTCGAGAATTTTAACAGTTTATGAAAACACACACACCAGAGAAGCACACAAAATGGGTAGAATACTTAGCACCATTTGAACAAATAGTGAACAATTTAACTCACATTTCTACTGCATACACACCAACTGAATTAATTATGGATAAAACAGAGAGAAATGAATGGACAGACCCTCTACCTAAATTTACAGCAACAACAAATCCTGTTAGTTTAGAAGAAAAGGTAAGACAAGTTTACACAACATTATGTGACAAAGCTAAGGAAAGAAAGCAGAAATATGACAGAGGTGTCAGGAAAGCACAAACATTTCAAGTTGATGAGTTAGTTTTACTAAGAACACATCCTAAACCCACAAAACTGAAACATTTAAGCAGGAAATGGCAGATCTTATACTCTGGACCATACCGAATTGCAAATATTCCACACCCTGGCTGTTATTCATTAGAATATCCATTAACACATAAACCCAGAGGTCTACATCCACACAGACATTTGAAAAAATACATACAGTAAAATGTTAGCTAATGAGAAGAAGATAATTAATATGATATACAGTTATGATGAGCCTACATTGAAGTTGTACAGATAATTACAATCTAATGAATGCAGAAAGCAATGTGAACCATCCAATAGCTAATTAGATATTTGGTTATAAGAGGAGTTGCTATTGAGGCATATACACATTAGAGGAGGCAGAGAATGGAACAGAATTATTTTCTTTAGGAGGCATGTGATAATGTTGTTGTTGTTGTGGTCTTCAGTCCTGAGACTGGTTTGATGCAGCTCTCCATGCTACCCTATCCCGTGGAAGCTTCTTCATCTCCCAGTACTTACTGCAACCCACATCCTTCTGAATCTGCTTAGTGTATTCATCTCTTGGTCTCCCACTACGATTTTTACCCTCCACGCTGCCCTCCAATGCTAAATTTGTGATCCCTTGATGCCTCAGAACATGTCCTACTAACCGGTCCTTTCTTTTTGTCAAGTTGTGCCACATACTCCTCTTCTCTCCAATTCTATTCAATACTCCATCATTAGTTATGTGATCTACCCATCTAATCTTCAGCATTCTTCTGTAGCACCACATTTCGAAAGCCTCTATTCTCTTCTTGTCCAAACTATTTATTGTCCACGTTTCACTTCCATACATGGCTACACTCCATACAAATACTTTCAGAAACGACTTCCTGACACTTAAGTCTGTACTCGATGTTAACAAATTTCTCTTCTTCAGAAACGCTTTCCTTGCCATTGCCAGTCTACATTTTATATCCTCTCTACTTCGACCATTATCAGTTATTTTGCTCCCCAAATAGCAAAACTCATTTGCTACTTTAAGTGTCTCATTTGCTAATCTAATTCCCGCAGCATCACCCGATTTAATTCGACTACATTATATTATCCTCGTTTTGCTTTTATTGACATTCATCTTATATCCTCCTTTCAAGACCCTGTCCATTCCGTTCAGCTGCTCTTCCACGTCCTTTGCTGTCGCTGACAGAATTACAATGTCATCGGAGAACCTCAAAGTTTTTACTTCTTCTCCATGGATCGTAATTTCTACTCCGAATTTTTCTTTTGTTTCCTTTACTGCTTGCTCAATATACAGATTGAATAACATCGGGGACAGACTACAACCCTGTCTCACTCTTTTCCCAATCACTGTTTCCCTTTCATGCCCCTCGACTCTTATAACTGCCATCTGGTTTCTGTACAAATTGTAAATAGCCTTTCGCTCCCTTTATTTTGCCCCTGCCACCTTCAGAATTTGAAAGAGAGTATTCCAGTCAACATTGTCAAAAGCTTTCTCTAAGTCTACAAATGCTAGATACATAGGTTTGCCTTTCCTTAATCTATTTTCTAAGATAAGTCGTAGGGTCAGTACTGCCTCACGTGTTCCAACATTTCTACGGAATCCAAACTGATCATCCCCGAGGTCACCTTCTACCTGTTTTTCCATTCATCTGTAAAGAATTCGTGTTGGTATTTTGCAGCCGTGACTTATTAAACTGATAGTTCGGTAATTTTCACATCTGTCGACACCTGCTTTTTTTGGGATTGAGATTATTATATTCTTCTTTAAGTCTGAGGGTATTTCGCCCGTCTCATACATCTTGCTCTCCTGATGGTAGAGTTTTGTCAGGACTGGCTCTCCCAAGGCTGTCAGTAGTTTTAATGGAATGTTGTCTACTGCTCGGGCCTTGTTTCGACTTAGGTCTTTCAGTGCCCTGTCAAATTCTTCACGCAGTATCAAATCTCCTACTTCGTCTTCATCTACATTCTCTTCAATTTCTATAATATTGTCCTCAAGGACATCGCCCTTGTATAGACCCTCTATATACTCCTTCCACCTTTCTGCTTCCCCTTCTTTGCTTAGAACTGGATTTCCATCCGAGCTCTTGATATTCGTACAAGTGGTTCTCTTTTCTCCAAAGGTCTCTCTAATTTTGCTGTAGGCAGTATCTATCTTACCCCTAGTGAGTGCTATACCGGCCCCATTTTCCGATATGGAAGTGAGAGGGTCAGCTAAAGCACTCAGCTGAATACTACACCTGGACATCTATACAGTCAGTGGAGGGTCTAGCTATATCAGCTCCCTAAGGATACAACTAAAAAGGGGGCATACATTAATATCGAAAATAAAAACGATCAGGCTGATTTTGCATGATCAATTCTGGCGTGCGAGAGAAATTACGAGGTATTTCCAGAGCACACATCTCAGTACAGTAGATACCTTGACATTCATAAGTGTTATAACTCTGATGATATCGAGTTACGTGTCAAGATCCAGAATATGCCTAAATCTGAGGTGCAGAATACTGGAATATCAGTTCACGTTTATGGCCTGAAGAAGAAAAGTAAATCGGATGAGCAGGACAATCATATTGTCGTCAGCCCCCTCCATTTCTCATACTTTACCAATGAGCGTAAGATACATGTAAACAAGCTACTCTTCTCTGAAGGTGATAATCATCATTATATTTGGATCAAAGACATGTCCCAACCCCGTTCCTCCCAACTATCAACCAATTGTCATGTAAAGTATATTTAAAATTACAAAGAAATGAACACCCTTAGCTGCTTACAGGCGTTGACATACGTCAACGGGGACAGATGAAAACGTGTGCCCCGACCGGGACTCGAACCCAGGATCGCCTGCTTACATGGAAGACGCTCTATCCATCTGATCCACCGAGGACACAGAGGATAGCGCGACTGCAGGGATTTATCTCTGGCACGCCTCCCGCGAAACCCACATTCTCAACATATTGTCCCGCACTACATTCGTAGTGCCCCCGCCCATTATACTACTGCGAATCTAGTGCGGGACAATATGTTGAGAATGTGGGTTTCGCGGGCGGCGTGCCAGAGATAAAAATCCCTGCAGTCGCGCTATCCTCTGTGTCCTCGGTGGCTTAGATAGATAGAGCGTCTGCCATGTAAGATTCCGGGTTCGAGTCCCGGTCGGGACACACATTTTCATCTGTCCCCGTTGACGTATGTCAACGCCTGTAAGCAACTAAGGGTGTTCATTTCATTGTAATTTCATTCTAACGAGCTGCATGGTCACCGATGGTATCTGTTCTTTCGGACATGTCCGAAAGAACAGGTACCATCTTAGTACATATAAAGTATATTTGTTTAAAGTGCCTGAATTATTTTTCCTCAGATAAGTTATTGGCGGCGCATCTAGTAGATTGCGCTTCCAATGACCCGGTACATGTTTTTATCCCTACAAGATGAAAACAGGTTCACAAAGTTTCAAAACGCTCACCAGCAGGAGCAATGCCCGTCTGTAGTGTACGCCGAATGCCTCCTCTCTCCTGTGCCCACCTGTGAAGGTGACGCTACAGCCTCACATTACACCTTTACAGAAAAACACGTACCATTTGCGGCAGTGTACCAAATTGTATCATCCTATGATCTGAGTCTTAACCGCTACAAATCTTATTTCGGGAATTATCCTGCAGTTTGGCTGATCACAGAATTCGAAAAACTTTCGTGGGAGGTTGATAAGGTTTACAGCGACGAGGTTCCAAGACCAAATCGAAGGAGAACGCAGATTTGTACAATAACGTGGTTGACTGTCATACTGTATTTGTGGGCTGGAGTGGACATTAAAGCGGAAACTCCTCGTAGGGACCACTATCCTCTTAAGGAGAAGTTTCGTAGCGCAGCACGCAATACGTGCAATTTGAAGTACCAGCTACCAAGCCACGTACCTGTTTTCATCCATAATTTAAGTGGATATGATGCTGACTTTCTAGTTGAGCACTTGGCTGATTTAGGCATAGAGAAATAACAGATAAGTGTCCTACCTGAGAACGTCGAGAAATACATTCCATTCCCCAAAACAATGACGCCAAGAATTACACCCGCTTTCTTGATTGACTACGTTTTATGCAGGCATCGCTCGAGAAAGTCGTTGAAACTCTACCTCGGAGGGATATGCATATCACTCGAACTGCATTTCCCGACGAGGAAAAGTTTCAACTTGTGGCTAGGAAGGAGGTTTTCCCATACGAGTTTGTGGATAGTATGGCGAAACTCAACGGAACCAGGCTCCTCGACATAACTGCATTCTCCAGCAACGTTGCAGGCGATGCCATAATGGATCCAGAGTATGAGCATGCTGTGAATGTCATGAATGTCTGTCGGGGATTGAACATCTCCACTTTAGGAGAGTAGACACCACTTTACATGGACACAGATGTGCGCTTGCTTGCGGACGTTTTCGAGAAATTCCAGGTTTATGCACATATTCTCTGGATCCCGCCTTTTATTACACGGCACTTGGGTTGTCTTGGACATATTGTTCAAGATATGAAAGCGTCGTTTGGAGAATGTCCATGGTCTGCAAGTAGCGTCTTAGATTCATAATCAGAACGTCCTCGGTCCCTCCTTCGAAACCCGCCAGTGCTTAAATTTTGATTAATAATCAGCACTGGCCGGAAACTTGCGGCATAACAAGTCACACTCATTCTGACAACGGCCTTTTCAAAAAGAGTGGAGGAGCTAGCAGAGGTTCAGGGCACTCTCTTGGCCTTGGGGTGGGAAACTGCCCCTAAAGGCGAAAGAATCGGCAATGATCAACGGCATGAGGATGCAGAAGGCAATGAAAACCACTGCATTAAAGACACATAACGTGCATCCATAGGACATGTGGTATGTAATTAACAAAGTGTCATGATCATCTCTCCATTGGCGAAAGATTCCAGGATGGTTCCCAATTTGGATCTCTGGGAGGGGCCTGCGAATGCGGAGATGACCATGAAAAAAAGATTGAATAATCAGCAAACAGATAACGTTCTATGAGACGGGATGTTGGATGTAATAAGCCTGAATGTGGTAGGGAAGCTAGAAAATCTGGAAATGGTAATGCAAAGGCTCGGTCTAGATATAGCAGTGATCAGTGAAGTGAAATGGAAAGAAGACAAGGAATCCTGGTCGGATGAGTATAGGATACTATCAACAGCAGCAGAAAAAGGTATGATGGTAATGGAAGTAGGATTCGTTATGAATAGGAAGGTAGGGCAGAGAGTAAGTTACTGTGAACAGTTCAGTGATAGCGTTGTCTGACTCGGCATATAGGAAAGTCAAAACAACCTTCAGTGAAATTAGAAGCAAGGGTGGTAATATTAAGAGTGCAACGGGAGTTCCATTATTAAATGCGGAGGAGAGAGCGGATAGGTGGAAAGAGTACATTGAAGGCCGCTACAAGGGGGAAGATGTGTCTGATGTAACAGAAGAAGAATCAGGAGTGGATTTAGAAGAGATAGGGGATCCAGTATTAGAATCAGAATTAAAGAGATCTATGGAGGACTTAATATCTAATAAGGCAGAAGATATCGATAATATTAAATCAGAATTTCTAAAATCATTGGGGAAAGTGGCAAGAAAACGACTATTCACATTGTTGTATAGAATGTATGAGTTTGGCGACATATCATCTGACTTTCAGAAGAATATCATCCACACAATTCCAAAGACTGGAAGAGCTGACAGGAGTGAGAATTATCGCACAATCAGCCTAACAGCTCATGCATCCAAGTTGATGACAAGAATAATATATAGAAAAATGGAAAAAATAAAGAATGTGTTAGATGATGATCAGTTTGGCTTCAGGTAAAGTAAAGGCACCACAGAAGCAATTCTGACGTTGCAGTTTATAATGAAAGCAAGGCTAAAGAAATATTAAGACGCATTCGTACGCTTTGTCGACCTGGAAAAAGTGTTCAACAATGTAATATGGTGCAACATGTTCGTAATCTTGAGAAAAATAGGGGTACGCTATAGGGAGAGACGGGTAATATACAATATGTAAAAGAACCAAGAGGGCACAATAAGAGTGGACGACCAAGAACGAAGTGCTCGGATTGAGAAATAATGTAAGACAGGAGGTATGTAGTCTTACACACCAACTGTTCAATCTATGTATTGAAGAAGCAATGACGGAAATAAAAGAAAGGTTCAAGAGTGGAATTAAAATTCAAGGTGAAAGGATATCAATGATACGATTCTCTGATAACATTGCTATCTTGAGTGAAAGTGAAGAAGAATCACATGATCTGTGAAATGGAATGAACAGTCTAATGAGTACAGAATGTGGATTCAGAGTAAATAGACGAAAGATAGTAATGAGAAGTAGCCGAAATGAGAACAGCGAGAAACTTAACATCAGGATGGATGGTCACGAAGTAGATGAAGTTAAGGGATTCTGCTACCTTGCCAGCGAATTAACCAATGATGGATGAAGCAAGAAGGACATCAAAAGCAGACTAGCACTGACAAAAAGGGCATTCCTGGACAAGAGACATCTACTTGTATCAAACATTGGCCTTAATTTGAGGAAGAAGTTTCTGAGAATATACATTTGAACGCAGCATTGTATGATAGGGAAACACGGACTGTGGAAAACTGGAACAGAAGAGAATCGAAGTGTTTGAGATGTGATGCTACAGAAGAATGTTGAAAATTAGGTGGACCGATAAAGGGAAGGAATGAGGAGGTTCTGCACAAAATTGGAGAGGAAAGGAATATGTGAAAAACACTGACAAGGAGAAGGGACGGGATGATAGTACATCTGTTAGGACATCAGGGACTGACTTCCATGCTACTAGAGGGAGCTGTAGAGATTAAAAACTGTAGAGGAAGACAGAGATTTGAATACATGCAGCAGATAATTGAGGACGTTGGTTGCAAGTGCTACTCTGAGATGAAGAGGTTGGCACAGGCGATAAATTCGTGGCGGGCCGCATAAAACCAGTCAGAAGACTGATGAGTAAAAAAAAAAATAGCATCGTATTGTTGGCTGATACTGACATGCTACTTTTCTTTGAGCGAGGGATCCAAGGGTGGGGGGGGGGGGGCATTTGCCAGTGTGTCAATAGGAATCCAAAGGCAAATAACCACAAATAGGTGACAGGTTCATCGTATCTCTTGATTAGAGTTACATATGGAAATGGAAATGAGCGGTTGGCGTCATTGGCCGGGAGACCCCTTACGTGGCAGGTCCGGCCGCCTTAGTGCAGGTCTTTTGCATTCGACGCCACATTGGGCGACCTGCGCGCCGGATGGGGATGAAATGATGATGAAGACAGGAGAACACCCAGTCCCTTAGTGGTGAAAATCCCCGACCCAGCCGGGAATCGAACCCGGGCCCGTAGGACGGCAATCCGTCACGCTGACCACTCAGCTATCGGGGCGGACAGAATTACATAAGGTACCTGGATGTAAATAACGTATACGGGCACGCCCTGCAACAATCACTGGCGATTGGTGAGAGTCGATGGGTGCCGAGAGACGAATGCAAGGGATTACGTGGAAAGATCATGGGGGGGTCTGGCAACTGATTCTGATGTAGGGTATGCAGTGGTGGCAGAAATCACATATCCTATTAGTTTGCTTGAGGCCCATGCTGATTTGCCGCTGTGTCCAGAGCAACTAGTTCCGCGAGGAGGCTCCACCTCAAAACTGACGACAACGCTGGGGAATGAGCGGTGATATGTTATTCATTATCGTAATCTCCAGCATTATCTCAGCTTGGAGACGTATCCGGTTAGAATCACCAGAACCATCTCCCTCAAGCAGTCCCCCTGGTTGAAGGAGTATATTGATATGAGAACGAGACAGAGAGCTTCCACAAAGTGTGACTTTGAGAAAGATTTTTACCAATTAATGAGCAAGTCAATTTTTGGCAAAACAACGGAGAATTTGAGGAAACGACGTGAAATTTTGATTAGAACCGAATGGGATGGGCTTTATGGCGTAAGAAAACGCACTGCAAGAACAAATTTTAAGTGGGTCACCATATTCAATAAGAAATTTTGATGCTGTGGAGATGGGGAAGACTGCAGTAGAGTTTACGAAACCTATTTATGTGGAGATGTGCGTACTAGATCTATACAAAGTCCACATGAACCACTTTCATTATTAGTTTGCGAAAACTCATTTTGCAGATCCTAAATTACTTTATATTGATACAGATAGTTTCATCTACTGCACTGAAGAAAAGTGATCCATATGAAGTAATGGGGTACCACGGTAATGAATATGACATGTCCTTGTACACAGTCGATAATCCTTACGGAATTGTGCCACAGAACAGGAAGCTTATCAGTCTTATGAAAAACGAGGCGAATGGATTGCTGATTGTGTGTTTTGTAGATCAGCGATCAAAAATGTATGTTTATGACACATTGGAAGGTGCTATGAAAAGTGTGTGCATCGTATGGCATCGATAGCCCTCTCAATCAAAGATTATTTGCAGTGCCTGTACAGTGGTGTTCGCGGTGCTGCCCCACAGCTGCCGCATATCATACGGCAAACTAGTATTCGATCGAGAGGACACAAGGTGTACACTGTGCTCCTGTCTGAAAGCGGCCTGTCGCCTCATGACGATAAAATGGTCATTTGTGATGACAGGATTGATCCTTTCCTGTAGTCACACTACTCGCTTATAGAGAGATAAGGTTTGGGGGACTCTGAGTGAGAGTGAGAGAATGTGTGTATGTGTGTGTGTGTGTGTGAGAGAGGGAGAGGGAGAGTCTGCAGAGTAGTAGTATGACCCTGTTATCATAGTGTAAGTAGTTTTGTTTGTGTGTGTGTGTGTGTGTGTGTGTGTGTGTGTCTGTCTGTCTGTGTGTGCACATGTGATGTAAATATTTATGTGTACTATGTACACATGTATATATACATACAGATCAAATGTGGAAGAAGAAGAAAAAAGTATAGGCCTATATGTATGCAAACCATGTGTGTGAAAGAAAAGAGTTTAAAAAAGTTAAAAAAGCATAAAAAATATTCATATTTATTTAAAAAAAGCATAAAAGAAAAAATATTTGTATATCTATTTATTCACACATCATGTATGTGTGCCCTATAAATATATATCTATGCACAATGTGCCTCTTGTAAATGGAAAAGTCTTTTAAGTATTTCACTTCCCCGAGGCATCAATTCAGATTAGTTTTTAAGTGTACATATATATATACACTCCTGGAAATGGAAAACAGAATACATTGACACCGGTGTGTCAGACCCACCATACTTGCTCCGGACACTGCGAGAGGGCTGTACAAGCAATGATCACACGCACGGCACAGCGGACACACCAGGAACCGCGGTGTTGGCCGTCGAATGGCGCTAGCTGCGCAGCATTTGTGCACCGCCGCCGTCAGTGCCAGCCAGTTTGCCGTGGCATACGGAGCTCCATCGCAGTCTTTAACACTGGTAGCATGCCGCGACAGCGTGGACGTGAACCGTATGTGCAGTTGACGGACTTTGAGCGAGGGCGTATAGTGGGCATGCGGGAGGCCGGGTGGACGTACCGCCGAATTGCTCAACACGTGGGGCGTGAGGTCTCCACAGTACATCGATGTTGTCGCCAGTGGTCGGCGGAAGGTGCACGTGCCCGTCGACCTGGGACCGGACCGCAGCGACGCACGGATGCACGCCAAGACCGTAGGATCCTACGCAGTGCCGTAGGGGACCGCACCGCCACTTCCCAGCAAATTAGGCACACTGTTGCTCCTGGGGTATCGGCGAGGACCATTCGCAACCGTCTCCATGAAGCTGGGCTACGGTCCCGCACACCGTTAGGCCATCTTCCGCTCACGCCCCAACATCGTG
The DNA here is from genome assembly GCF_021461395.2 of Schistocerca americana. Taxonomy (NCBI): domain Eukaryota; kingdom Metazoa; phylum Arthropoda; class Insecta; order Orthoptera; family Acrididae; genus Schistocerca; species Schistocerca americana. The sequence goes on from NC_060120.1 coordinate 111,086,216, forward strand.
CAGCCCGCCTCCAGTGGTGTCGCGACAGCGTGAATGGAGGGACGAATGGAGACGTGTCGTCTTCAGCGATGAGAGTCGCTTCTGCCTTGGTGCCAATGATGGTCGTATGCGTGTTTGGCGCCGTGCATGTGAGCGCCACAATCAGGACTGCATACGACCGAGGCACACAGGGCCAACACCCGGCATCATGGTGTGGGGAGCGATCTCCTACACTGGCCGTACACCACTGGTGATCGTCGAGGGGACACTGAATAGTGCACGGTACATCCAAACCGTCATCGAACCCATCGTTCTACCATTCCTAGACCGGCAAGGGAACTTGCTGTTCCAACAGGACAATGCACGTCCGCGTGTATCCCGTGCCACCCAACGTGCTCTAGAAGGTGTAAGTCAACTACCCTGGCCAGCAAGATCTCCGGATCTGTCCCCCATTGAGCATGTTTGGGACTGGATGAAGCGTCGTCTCACGCGTTCTGCACGTCCAGCACGAACGCTGGTCCAGCTGAGGCGCCAGGTGGAAATGGCATGGCAAGCCGTTCCACAGGACTACATCCAGCATCTCTACGATCGTCTCCATGGGAGAATAGCAGCCTGCATTGCTGCGAAAGGTGGATATACACTGTACTAGTGCCGACATTGTGCATGCTCTGTTGCCTGTGTCTATGTGCCTGTGGTTCTGTCAGTGTGATCATGTGATGTATCTGACCCCAGGAATGTGTCAATAAAGTTTCCCCTTCCTGGGACAATGAATTCACGGTGTTCTTATTTCAATTTCCAGGAGTGTATATATATATATATATATATATATATATATATATATATATATATATATACATATACATATATATATATATATATATATATATTTTGTAAAAACCTTTGCTATTGGGGCCGATCAAATTAGATTCTAGGTGTGCACAGTCTATTAAAATTATTGTGAAGCTATGCTACTGGAACTGTGGAATTTAGTTTTAGTAACAGTATCTCCAAGTTATTTTTTAGCGCAAATTTATAAAAAATTGTAGACATTCTCATCCAGCGCTACTGGAAATTAAAAAAAATTAAATTATTCTCAACCAATGTTACTGTTGTAGTACATAAGTTATAAGTATCTCTGCATTTGAATGGCAGATTCAAATTGTACCTCAAGAACGATATTGTAATCTCAAAAACTGAATTGTAACCTCAAGAACTGACTTGTATTCATGTGAACTGAATAAACGAAAAAATTCGTTACCATAACTCTTTATTGTTATTTGCAAAAAACCTATGCTATTCATTTTTGGAGCACAACCTTCGACCAGCTTAGAGGCGGAAGTGATGACACTTTCAGCAGGACCTGACCATCATTTTGCAGGACAATGCTCAATCATGTACAGTGCAGGCTGTTACTGATTTGTTTGACTGATCGGGCTGCTAAGTGCTATACCACCTACTGCGCCCCCCTGACTTAAGCCCTCGTAAGTTCAACTCGATTTCTAAACTAAAGGAAACACTTCACGGCATTCGCTTCAGAACCGCTACATATTCGTTGAGCAATAGACCGCGTCGCTCGAACTGTCAATACAACTGTCACTGCTAAGAGTATCATACGACTTCCACATCGCTGGCAACGGGTTATACACTATGCTGGTGACTACTTTGAAGGTCAGTAAAACTTTGAAACATGTATCTATTTTGTACGAGCTGTAAATAAATAGTTGCCACTATTACAGCTCCAACCTTCGTAAAAAATGGATACACAGAATACCCCTCATCGACACCTCTAAGGGTATCCTCTGGTCTTCCTTGTTGCACTATCGACAGTAATGTTGATTACAGTGCATGATCCCATGTCGGTGATGTTTTTTCAACCCTTTTGTCCGCGGGAGCGTTGTTCATTATCACATAGTGCTGCATGCCTATGCTTTATAACACTTGTTTGAGAGTCTTGGCAGGATGCAGCACCTTCCGGAAGCACTGACTGATAAAGGTCAAATAATTTGCTAGAACTGAAGAGTATCGAGACACCTAGATGGTGTGAGTGTGGGCATACCATAATTCTTTCGGGTACTGTACACATATAAAGGATAACTGCATTGCTTGTCTGAAATGTGTATATGTTGCAAGGCAAAGTTACTGTGGGTTATGTTCCGGCATGTCCAGAGAAAATGACTGTGTGTTCTATCATCAGGGAGGTATAGATTCAGCACATCGATAGCCGTAAGGGTATGACGAAGATTTTACGTGGAAAATTATGTGCGCTATAGATATCGAGATTCGTTCCAGAACCACAGCCATCAAGAGGAGACATTACCAGTACATCGATCGGTATAAGACTGCAGCAGCAATCGCAACATTTAATTGTAGTTACTCTGAGAAGTATGTGTTCGTTTCCAATATTCTCGTGAATCTGGAGATAGCCGCAGAAAGCATAGCAGAAAGCAAGCCGAAGAGGGCCGGAAACAGTACTTCAGCAGACACCTTTGTTCTGGCCTGGGGCTTTGTACACCAGTTCAGAGATTCCGAGTAAGCTACCAGATTAGTACGATTTGGCTCACGGCTCCTCCTGGATGGGTGAATAGTGAACTAACAGCCAATGGTCAGGGATTCTATAACTGTGATGGTCTAAATTCACGTCGAAATTTGAAATTACATCTATCATTTCATACATCAACGGTTCCAACCGCGAAGTCTAATAATAATAGGTTTGGATTGTTTAATGAAATGTCTCGTCATAAACGTAGCACTATTGTTTATGCACGCAAAGTACTGTGCAGTGTCGATCTGTTTTTATTTCGAGTAGTTTAACTATGTGAAGCAAATTGTTTAAATGACATATTAATGATTTAATAAATATTTCCGTGGCAGACCTCCTGAAGGAGCATTTGTGACATCTTAAGGATGTGATACTCCGCAACAGATTTAATATATCCTGAAGCAGTTCGTGAAGTGTACTTCAAGAAAAGTGCACAGGAAGGCTAGGGAACTTTAGAGTCCATGGCGGAATGAAATGACTCATGCTAGTTGTTATGTCATCTGAAAAGCAAACTGCAGTTCTCTCTCTCTCTTTGTATGCACCGATCTTTTTTTGACTACTAATTTTGTGACGTCATCAATTTGTGTGTGTGAGATAGCTACCACGTCCGCCTTATACCATGATGTAGATCATGATCTTGTGACCAGAAATTAATTATTTATTAACTTCAGCAGTATTTCGGGATCGATTCACAGTCAGGCATTTACCTTGGAAGGAAGGCAACTTGCGTGCATCGGTATTTGGCAGGGTTTTACTGGGTAAATGCTGCTTTGTTTGTGGTTCAACCATGACTGATGGCGTGTGCGCGCCTGGCAGAGGGACGTTACCGAACGAGAGACAGAGCACGTATTTCGACAGTAATTTCTCAGGTGCATTTGTTCAGCAATTAACGTAACATCCAGTCTGTCAGTCAGGGGAACCGAACGGGCACTCTTTGGACACCGGCGAGTGGTGCGGCCGCTGACGGATGCGTCGCTTTGCGAGACCCCGAGCGACCTGCACCTACAACTGTGCGAGCTGACACTGGGTGCTGGACACTGGACGGTGCTCGCTTCGTGATCGAAAAATTTTTAACAGTTTCATTATGAGTGATGGCTATTTCATGGTGGTATTCACTGCATTATCGGGATGAAAAAAAAGCGATCGATTTAATTACTTCTTTTCGATGTATTCCCGAACAACAGAGAATGATGAGCAAGAGAGATCCAACCCCTGCAAATTGAATTTTGTATAAATAAATAATATACCCTCTGCTATGTAATTGGATTTCTTGTCATGAGATCCTTCCTCTCCAGCACAGAGCCACCAATCTTCAGGTAGGCGGTGTGTGTGGGAGAGGAGGGTTGGGGGATTTACCAGAGGGTGAGGGGTTAATCAACTGATCAATTTAATTAATTAGTCAATCAAACTGATAGAGTGGAAGAGGGCTATTCGAATAACCTGAAGCAGCTCGTGAATACCGAAAGTGGCACAACTGAGCTATTTCCTGCCAATTTTTTCAATGAATTTAATTAGATAATAAATTAATTTATGTGTTGCTGTGTTTCCGAGAGGGTGGGAGGGGTAGAGGATGACATGGAAAACCACTTAACCAAACAATAGGTTAAGGATTTGACAATCAAAACGACGAATTACCCCTGGGGATCATAATCGTCTTAGCATAACAATAGGTTAAAGACTTGTCTATCAAAAGAGAACAATACGTTTGCCCCTGAATGTAGGCAACCAGCACTAACAAATTGTCCTGAAACATTCTTTGTCACCCTGCTGATATGATTTGATTTGGGAAACAAGATTAGGACTTCAGAATGGAAGAAGTCATTTTCGCAAGTTCAAACCAAGAGGTTAAATACGCTTAGTGATCTTTCTAAAATTCTTTCAAGGAGCTCTGCCTTCCTCATGGCGTAGTCATAGAGGCTTTAGCTTTGTTGTAAGCCATTTAGAAGAAAATGCATCCCAGTGGCTATGTTTAATCTGCATCGATTCAACAGTGTAGAGCGTTTTATGGGTGCCTTTAAAGCTAAATATTGGGTGGACAATGCATAGCATAAATTACAGCTAGAACCGTTTGAACCACAGTGGTGTGATAATGGTTGGGGCGGATGTCGCAGTCTTGTGGAGTATAATTGGAATCACATGTTCTTCTTGGATGAACCAGTAAATGAACAACCTTTGATAGAGATTTTATGAAATGTCCCCTTAGAAAAATTAATGAATTACTGTGCTGATAAACCTCTTACATTATTTGATTTTCAAACAGCTGAGCAGAACTGAACGTACTCAGACATTTCGCTCTTTACCTATTCTGATCAACACTAAACTGACACACAATATCTCGTCTCTGACTTTAAATAATCGCTACAAAAGAATGGCTCTGACAAACAATAACCTATACCTTTCATGAATCACTTACCTCAACAAAAATCTTTATTACTCGAACTACTGCAATACAGCGAGCGCCACTACTGCCAGCTAAATTAAAGATTCTAACTACTGAAGGGGCTAACTACTGATTGGCATAGTTAGCAAATGAAAGATTTTGATAGAGAACAAACAATATATTTACCTTAATAGAGTTCAAAAGTCATAATATATATAGCAGTTCATGGCATCCAGTCTTACAAATTTACTGTCCCTGATGGACACACGTCCAGATCATCCGCTCTCAAAACTCCGCCATTTCTCTCCCCACATCCACCACTGCTGGCGGCTCACCTCCAACTGCGCAACGCTACGTGCTGTTAACAGCCAACTGCCCAACACTACAATAGCCAACAACAAAGCATACCAGCTACAGACTGCACACAGCACAGCCAGTGATTTTCATACAGAGCTCTACATGGCGTTGCCAATAAATAAACCTATACAGCCTACTTACAATTTTAATATCAAGGATATCTGAAAAAGTAAGGGAACATTCGGTCACTGGAGAGTGGAATCAGGTTCAACCTTTATGACCGTTATTAGACCAACTGGATTACTAGGAAAAATCGAAACAGAAGTCTGAAAAAAGAGTATGGAACTGGGTAGATGTAAAGAGTAATCCAAATGAATATAATCAAAGGAATGGAAGATTTCATAGTTGTTATCATACTAATAATAATAGTAGTAGAACTAGTGGAAAGAATAAGTATGATAGTAATCATAATGGCAATTATGACAATGATTTTTCAAAGTTGGAACCACAGAACAGTGACTGTGACAGGAGAAACAAATGAGACTGGAAGGAACAAAAGGGAAATGTGCCACTTAATAGACGCCACTGCTGTTTGGTTTCTCTCGATATTGTGCTTGTCAAGCTTAGAGCGTTCACTGTTTTTATTATGCTTTTTTTCACAGTCCAGTACACCTTCTTGCTGTTTTCATGCTTGATTTGTGTTCAGTTTTTGACCTGCTATCCACTGGGCCATCTTACTACTAAATCTGACGAGGGTGGTATGGGGAGTTTCTGTTGAAAGTACCCATGGTGATGTAAAGAAATAAATTAATAGAATGTTAAGATGGAATATTATTGAAAGATCTGTTAGCCCTTATAATAATTCTACTGTGTTGGTAACTCATCCCACAGTGGTATTGTTGAAGAAGATAGGTACACACAGAGAAACAGGTAAATGTGACATAAGACATTAGACAACATGTAGTGCCTTATGCAGTGTATACCAACCAAGGACAAGTAGATAACTTAAACTATAACAGTGAGATAGACGATTTAAGTTTAAACATAATATCTGAAAGTAAAAAGCATAATTCATCTAAGGAAGAGGTGTGTTAGGTCTGTTAGTCGATTTTGGAATAACCACACTGGGAGGCAGCCCAACAGCTGACACAAAGAGTATGAATAGGCATGAAATTTACGTGATGAGAGATAATTACTACTTGCAGTGCAGGAATTAAAGCATGGATTCTTGTTGAAACTAAATTTGGTGCCATGAATAGTCTTCCTTGCAACGTAAGAAAAATACAATGCAATGTACCAATACTGAAGTCACACAAACCGTATTTGCAGCAAACTTAGTGCTTAACAAAAAGTCAATTGTTCGTTTATTACACATATATACATTTAATAGAAGCCACTATTAAGTTACTCTGACATCACTAATTTACCTCTAATTTTCTGATCATACAGTCCATCCACTGAATCTTGATGATTCGCAGATATATATTTTTAGAAATCCTGCAGGATGGAAGAAATTACTGCCTCTTCTTCTGATTGCAGGCATAAGTCATGCTTGTGAATGAATATTGGCTGTGCAGTTCTAGGCGCTACAGTCTGGAACCGAGCGACCGCTACGGTCGCAGGTTCGAATCCTGCCTCGGGTATGGATGTGTGTGATGTCCTTAGGTTAGTTAGGTTTAATTAGTTCTAAGTTCTAGGCGACTGATGACCTCAGAATTTAAGTCGCATAGTGCTCAGAGCCATTTGAACCAATGAATATTGGCATAATAAATAAAAATCTTCTTGTGGGTTGCATTTATTTAGCACACATAGCATTTACTGAACCCATTGTTCATATGTACATACTGTAGAGAGAAAAATGGGTGGTTTTGAGTGTTTTCGAAGCAGCGGCCTCTGTATAGGTTGGCCCCTTTCTTGTTCGGTAGCATCAAACCTATATCATTCATTACAATGTCACTTACCAGACTGCTACTGCGTATACTTTGAATTGTTCATTCATATTACTTATATACATAATATTTCCTACAACTTAATTTCATTCGCTTCAGGTGCGGCCCGTTAAGCTTGTATGGTACTATGCCACTCTCGAAACTTGTCATCTCTTATATTACGCCGTGCCGGCCGCGGTAGTCTCGCGGTTAAGGCGCTCAGTCCGGAACCGCGCAACTGCTACGGTCGCAGGTTCGAATCCTGCCTCGGGCATGGATGTGTGTGATGTCCTTAGGTTAGTTAGGTTTAAGTAGTTCTAAGTTCTAGGGGACTGATGACCACAGAAGTTAAGTCCCATAGTGCTCAGAGCCCATTGAACCATTTTTATTACGCCGTGTCGATGTACTGATGGCTGAAAAGAGAAAACCTAAAACTAAATTAAAAGTAAATGTGTAGTAGCTCAGTGGCCAGTGATTTAGTCATGCAGCCGTTTTATTCGCCTGTTCTGCCCAGTGCATCAAGGCTTCACTTACCTTTGCCCTGTAATGAAAAGTATTTACAATATTCTATAAAGCTTGAGATTCCTGTGCTCCTTATCTCTGTACCCTGCTTTCATCGTTCATATCCTTAAATGTATGTTACACATCCTGTAGTTCGCTTTCTGTAAACGCCTGTACATATCTGCATATAGTAGGCTAACATTATCATTTTATGTAGATATTACTCATTCTCCCTTGTACATTTCCTCATATTAGATGTAGTCCACCTTAAGTTTATAGTTATAGTTTAGTTATTCCTTCTTTCTTCCTATATGTATATAATTCTTATAAATGTTGTGTATGGGCGAGTTGCGTTTAATTGCGGTAGCTGGCTGTCGTTTATCACGTTAGCTGTCTAATAATTAAACCTCCTGCGGCCGTGCTTATATGCGCATCCGCGCGAGTTGTTGCTTTCACGTCTTCTGCTGACGTAGCTCACAACTGCAAGCACACCACAGCGTGCGCCGCGAGTTCTGCTCTAATTCACCGCTCTTTGCGTCAAAAAAATAAAAACAGTAATTAAATTACTATTATGTACACTATGTACAGTCATTTTCTCCCTCCTCTGGAACAAGCATGCCCCCAGACCCTGTGAGGAAGGCGTCTGTGTACAGACAGAAGTCCTCCACATCGATGTGACTAAGCACGTCTCTCTTTTCGTCCAAGGAATGGGATATGATAATACACAAAAAGTTTCATGTGTGTAAACATCCATTTTGTACTGATTATCCTTGATAACTCCAGGTTGTTTTCCAAATACACTCCTGGAAATTGAAATAAGAACACCGTGAATTCATTGTCCCAGGAAGGGGAAACTTTATTGACACATTCCTGGGGTCAGACACATCACATGATCACACTGATAGAACTACAGGCACATAGACACAGGCAACAGAGCATGCACAATGTCGGCACTAGTACAGTGTATATCCACCTTTCGCAGCAATGCAGGCTGCTATTCTCCCATGGAGACGATCGTAGAGATGCTGGATGTAGTCCTGTGGAACGGCTTGCCATGCCATTTCCACCTGGCGCCTCAGTTGGACCAGCGTTCGTGCTGGACGTGCAGACCGCGTGAGACGACGCTTCATCCAGTCCCAAACATGCTCAATGGGGGACAGATCCGGAGATCTTGCTGGCCAGGGTAGTTGACTTACACCTTCTAGAGCACGTTGGGTGGCACGGGATACATGCGGACGTGCATTGTCCTGTTGGAACAGCAAGTTCCCTTGCCGGTCTAGGAATGGTAGAACGATGGGTTCGATGACGGTTTGGATGTACCGTGCACTATTCAGTGTCCCCTCGACCATCACCCATTGGTGTACGGCCAGTGTAGGAGATCGCTCCCCACACCATGATGCCGGGTGTTGGCCCTGCATGCCTCGGTCGTATGCAGTCCTGATTGTGGCGCTCACCTGCACGGCGCCAAACACGCATAAGACCATCATTGGCACCAAGGCAGAAGCGACTCTCATCGCTGAAGACGACACGTCTCCATTCGTCCATCCATTCACGCCTGTCGCGACACCACTGGAGGCGGGCTGCACGATGTTGGGGCGTGAGCGGAAGACGGCCTAACGGTGTGCGGGACCGTAGCCCAGCTTCATGGAGACGGTTGCGAATGGTCCTCGCCGATACCCCAGGAGCAACAGTGTCCCTAATTTGCTGGGAAGTGGCGGTGCAGTCCCCTACGGCACTGCGTAGGATCCTACGGTCTTGGCGTGCATCCGTGCGTCGCTGCGGTCCGGTCCCAGGTCGACGGGCACGTGCACCTTCCGCCGACCACTGGCGACAACATCGATGTACTGTGGAGACCTCACGCCCCACGTGTTGAGCAATTCGGCGGTACGTCCACCCGGCCTCCCGCATGCCCACTATACGCCCTCGCTCAAAGTCCGTCAACTGCACATACGGTTCACGTCCACGCTGTCGCGGCATGCTACCAGTGTTAAAGACTGCGATGGAGCTCCGTATGCCACGGCAAACTGGCTGGCACTGACGGCGGCGGCGCACAAATGCTGCGCAGCTAGCGCCATTCGACGGCCAACACCGCGGTTCCTGGTGTGTCCGCTGTGCCGTGCGTGTGATCATTGCTTGTACAGCCCTCTCGCAGTGTCCGGAGCAAGTATGGTGGGTCTGACACACCGGTGTCAATGTGTTCTTTTTTCCATTTCCAGGAGTGTACATGTGCATACTTAAGTAACAGATCCGTAAGTTCCTGTTGCTCCTGTACATTTAAGGCGCTGGACTCACTCACCTTTTGCTCTATCATTTCATAGTTTACATCTGATTCTGGCACGTGTTCATTATAGTGAGTGTTTACAAATAATACAGTATGAAATAAAAATTGAACTGTCTCATCAGACTCCTCCTTCTTCTTGATCTTCTTGTCTGACGTTTTAATTAAATCGACAGAAAATACCTGTTCGTTTAGACTGAAGTAACATTTACCACTTCAACTTATAACACACAAATTGACATGTTGTTGTTGTTGTTGTGGTCTTCATTCCTGAGACTGGTTTGATGCAGCTCTCCATGCTACTCTATCCTGTGCAAGCTTCTTCATCTCCCAGTACCTACTGCAACCTACATCCTTCTGTATCTGTTTAGTGTATTCATCTCTTGGTTTCCTTCTACGATTTCTACCCTCCACGCTGCCCTCCAATACCAAATTGGTGATCCCTTGATGCCTCAGAGCATGTCCTACCAACCAATCCCTTCTTCTAGTCAAGTTGTGCCACAAACTTCTCTTCTCCCCAATCCTATTCAGTACTTCCTCATTAGTTAGTTTTCCGCCAGTGCAGGAGCATTGTCCTCGGTGACCAAAGTAATTTCAGCGAACTGTACAGTGTATGTTGTGTTACGCCAATTTGTGTCATTGGCTGCGCGTGACCCATTTTCGCGCAAATTCGTTGGTAGTTGCGAAATTATAGTCCGGCATTTGATTGTTGCCGACTGCTTGCCACTGCATCGGCTAGCTGTCACCACTTATTGGCGATGGATAGCATTGTACTGGCAGACCCTAGTTCGCTTGTAATTGTCCCTGTTGTTCTGATAACCTCTTTTGTTTTTCCCATTTCCATTACCATATCCATTCCCTTTTGTAAGTACCGTGGCGGATATGGTTGCCATGCCTGTTCCATAACAGCAACTGATATTCAAGATGGCCGCCGAGTGAGATCACAGGTATTTACTTCATCCACCAAAAGGACTTATGGTATCAAATTTAAATTTTCTTTGTTTCGTATACTTGGAGTAGCGTGAGCTCTTGTCACACAACTGAATATTAACGTCCCAGCAGTGCTTGTTCTTGAAAAAGCTTCGTGTTATCTGAAGTCCCAATAATCGCGACATAACCCGAAATTTTTCCTGACACAAACACAAAAAATTTTATTCAAGTTTTCTTGATAGTGTAGAATTCTTTAAAAAGAGATAGCTGCTAGTTTCATCAGTGTCTACTGTCGCAATAAAAGTGTAATTAAACGTTTCTAAATCGTATTTGACTAACACAATTCGTATTGTTTACTAGTTAGATAGAGGCGATCTAGGGCTAAATTTTCCGAGTTGTAAACGTTTAAAAACCTGGGCAAACACTCTTCATAACGTAAATTCTCTAAAAGCAAAGTAATTACTAATTCGTCCTTCTGTCATTGTATCTCTAAATCAGAACAAAAACAGCAACAACTGCACGTAAGACCTTTGTGTCGTTTTTTTTTTTTTTTTACATACAGCCAGTGGCGCGTCCCTGACAAATTTAAGACATTCTTTAAACTTAATTATTCTTTCGAAAACGACCATGAGTGAGAAACGTGGGAGTTGTTATAGGGTAGTGAATAGAGGGATTTGTTGGCAATCTTGTAGGAAATATTTTCACTGGAGGGGGATGCAGTGGGGAGAATGTTGGGAGAACAAAAGAGGCTCTCTCCTGGAACTGCATAATATGCAGTAGGAACATTTTGATTGGGGAACAGGAAAGGAAAATCTGTGTCCTTCAAGCGCAGTTGGAGGAATCAAGGAAGAGAGATAGGTGGGAGGAGGATGGTTGGGAACTGACAGCTGGTAAAAGGAGAATGAAGTCAATAAAACTGTTCAAAAACTAAAAGTAAAAAGTCAGTAGACTTAGATGAAGTACCAATGTGTGTACTGAAACAATGCATAGGGATTATACAAGGCCCCTTGACAAACATAATAAATGAATCCTTCACATCAGGGACATTTCCAGAGCAGTTAAAACAGGCAAGAGTTGTACCTTTGCTTAAGAAAGGTAATGCAAAAGACATTTCAAATTACCGGCCCATTTCCCTGCTTTCGCCATTCTCAAAAATAATAGGAAGCAATTATGAAAGACAGATTAATGAATTATCTGAATAAATACAATCTTTTAAGCAAATCACAGTTTGGTTTCCGAAGCGGCAAAAATATAGAGTCAGCCATAGTAGAATTCACAAAAGTTGTACTTTGATGCTCTTGACAAAGATGAGTGTGTCCGAAGCATATTTTTGGATCTTCCTAAGACCTTTGATTCAGTCGACCACAAGATTCTGTAAAATAAATTAGAAGCATTAGGAATAAGAGGGGTAGCTAATGACTGGTTTCGATCATACCTAGCAGTTATGGTACAAAGAGTAGAGATAACACACACTTCAAATAGATCTAAACATTTAGTAAAACACTTATCAGAATCAAAATACATTAATATAGGGGTTCTGCAAGGTACTATATTACGACCAATACTATTGCTGATATACATCAATGACTTTCCCAGTAGCGTTACTCATGCTGAAAAAATTCTCTTCGCTGATGACAGCAATATTATAGGCACTGAGAAAACAAGTGAACTCATTACAGGGAAAACAAATGAAACTCTCAAGGAAGTTTGCAATTGGTTAATAAGCAATTAAGTGACATTGAACTTAAAGAAAACTAATGCCATGACTTTCAGTTTGAAGAGGGAAATTAAATGTAGATGGCACCTCTATAGATTCTGTAACAAATGCAAAATTTCTAGGAATGAATATTGATTCTTAGTTGAAGTGGTGTGAACACACAAACGTACTTGCAAACAGAATGTCATCAGCATGTTATGCCCTTAGAATCCTATCATCAGTGTGTAAGATGCAGTGTCTTTTAGTTACATACTATTCATATGTACACTCAATTCTTAGCTATGGCATTCTTTTTTGGGGAAGAGATGCACAAAATATCAACACAATTTTCAAACTCCAGAAAAGAGCCATAAGAATAATAAACAAAAATAGCAGTCAAGCTCATAGTAAAGATCTGTTCAAAACACTGGGGATTTTAGCTACTCTGTGTGAATACATTTACCAGTAAGTTGTATATATCAAAAATAACATTGGAAATTACTGCACAAACAGGTCTGTCCATGCCCATGGAACAAGAGCTAGACTCAACTTACATTTACCAAGAAAAAATAAACATAAAAGTCAAAAAAGCGCTTTCTACAATAAATTACCGAAAGAGATTAAAGAAATTACAAAAGTATCTGGTATGCAATACGTTTTATACATTGAAGGATTACTTAGATAAAACAGAGTAGCTGTTTGGTAAAAAAAAGTTTAATAGTGGTTATAAAACATTCCACATAACATCTTCACACTATGTTTTTTCCTTCGTTTTTCCTTTTCTGCAAAAACTTACCCTCAAGCTGTGTGTAGCACAATACTAACATCTCTTCCTGTTTCTGAGCTCAATATCTCACTCATTGTAGAAGAATGCTGACTTAGTTTTTCAGAATAGCAAATGGGAGGTTACAGCACAGAAAATAGTCCAGAGATTACCAGTGTGCGTGTGTTTGTGTGTGCAGTGAGTGAAGTGTTGTGAAACAATGTGTATATAGTGTGTGCAGTGACTGATAGTGAGATATGAGTGAACAGTGTGGCACTACATTATTTAATAAGTAAGAAAAGTATTGTATACCAGGAGTAAATCTAATGATTGTCTCTAACTAGAAGTCTGTAAACGTATGTGTTATGAATTAGCTTGTTTTAAGTTGGTCTAAACTTGTAAATACTTTGACATGTTATGATGAACCTTTGGCATTTCTTACTTTTATGTTTTCGTTCTCTTTAAAGGCAAAGAGAAAAGGTGAAGCAGTTGTCCAGCGTAGAGGTTGTGCCTACCATCTTTTTTTATCTTCAAACATTAAAAAACATAAGATGCTTTTCCTGTCCCTCAGTATGAGGAAGGACTTGCTCTCCGCTAGTGAACAGTTGCTGCCATTTTGTGCACTGTGAATATGTGAAGCGTATGTATTTTCTATGTGCACCGAAAAGAAGAATATAGTATTATTTTATTAACTGAAAGATTGTATGAGTTTTTATTTCAAGTAGTAACGTAATAAGAAGAACTGAAGCCCACCTACGTACTTTGGAAAATATACAAAGATCCGATTAATGCAACATGGACACAGTCAAAATTTTGTAGGTGGATACGGCAATCCAACATAATATTATTAATTGGTAAGCATAAATATACCACAAGAGAAAAACTATTTCATTTATGTGAAATTAATATAAAGGGATTCTTTACCCATTTACAGGCATAGCCCAGTTTATTGTGCTTGTCCGAGTGCCAAAAAAAATAATCTCATTAATTCAATATATCTAAAAAGCCACACACTTCAGTTTTTATTATTATATCATTTTTTATTGTATTATAAAGTGGCGACAAGGGACAGGCACGACATGTAGTGGGCAAAACTATGAGTATTGGTATTTTTAAGACAATGGATATACATGTATGTTAATAATTTCTTTATGTTCCATGTATGCAGACCGACATGATGGAGATGATGATGTAATACTGGAAAAAATAATAACTGAAAGGAAAAGAAATAATAAATAAATTAGAAGGATGAAGAAAACAATGTCAAGAGTGGACAGAAAACAAAATAGAGGAATTACCAGTTTCAAGTCAACAATCAGGTATGTGGGGCTAGTTGGCCATAATGCATGTAGATATTGTGTTCCCAGTAGACATATTAGAAAATCCAAGCACCTGTTTCATAAAATCCAGAACCTAAAGCTTCAGAGGTTAACGCAATTGCAATTAAGTAGAGAGAATGACATTTCTTTATCAGTTGAAAAGTATATTGAGTGAACAACAATTGAGATTACAATCACAAATAGCTGTATATGCATTTTGTCATGCGAGAAGTAGCATGGAAGTAAAATCTATATAGAGAAATTATTAATTTTGGTAACTGCAGAGGCGAATAGATTTCTATAATTGTTGGTCAATATAATAAGCAAATGTCATTCCAAAATCAAAATGCCAATGTAGTAGACTTGCATTTGCAAAATGCAACAATGAGCGGTTTGGAACCGTTAAGCGGTGATTATTTGGATGCTGGACATGACATGCCATTGTTGCATTCAATGCCTGTGAATATGAAAATTTCATTACAAGCAATACGTTGATTGCAGTAGACGAAATTAATGACACGTCAAGGCAAGAGAATATTTTAAATGAAAGTAGTATGCGTAGTACAGACACAGATGCTGACAGGCATAGACCAGAAGTGAACAGGGAAGATATGCATGCCTTATTTCGAGCCTCAACAGAAAGAATACAAACAGGCAGGAACGCAATGAAAAGAGACATAAATTCAAAATGTTGGATTTAGAAACTAATTTGAACACAGTAAATTCCAAAACGTCGAGTTTAGAGACCAATGTGAACACTGTAAATTCAAAAATGTCGAGTTTAGAAACAATAGAAGCAGATATGATCGCAGTAAAGCCTGAGATTGGAAAGCGAAATATGAACATGACACACATTTCAGGTGAGGTACAGAATTTACGCACAGAACTCAATAATTGGGATACGAAGTTCACACAGCAGATTTCACAAATCTCCACGGAACTGGATAAGAAAATTAAAAAACAAGTACAAACTTCAGTTCACGATATGAGTGAGAATTTAAAAGGCTTAGTGGAAGAGAAATTTGAAACACTAACATGCATATATGGGTAGGAGCTATTTGGAATCAGAGAAACTCAGGATAATACACAGGTAATGCAAAAGAATACGTAAGTTAACATAGACAATGTACAATCAGAAGTAGTGAAGTTGCACTCTTTCTGTGACAACTTGCCAGAAAATCACAGTGGAGACAGAATTACTTAAGTTAGAACATAAAAGAATCAAGTCAGACATTGTGCAACTTTACGAAACAATGAAGGACAATAGGAAAAATGAAAACACAACTTTCGGAGAAAAATGCGTACGCGAACAGCAGTAAAGGAAGTAATGGGGGACAAGGAAGAAGAAATTTTAAAACGCGTAGAACATGACATCAGTCAAGTAGAACAAAGGTTAAAGGACGAAATAGTTAGCAAACAAGGTACGACAATATCATCGCCAGGGCCGGTAAGTGCCGTCCGGCGATGAGAGAAATCAGTGGCGCAGACAACAATGCTCAACCCACGCTGCTTGACCGCATGCCGACGCGCCAAGCGAGCAGCGGGCAAAACTTTTGTGAAACAGATATGCCATCACAACATGTAAATGCTGTTCCATCCTGCTGGACAGTGTTGTTAATGGACAAGAGTTTAATAAAACATCGACAGTTTGCTGTATTTTCAAATGAAACAGAGCGAACGCACCCTGTAGTGTTTGTATGAGCCTTTAGGAATGTACTGCCTAGGACTTGGACAGAAGCTCAAAAATCAAATATGTGGTAGGACACATCGAGGGTGACGTCCTTTTGTGGGCTACAGGGATGTCGGGACTTTTCGAGACATATGATCAACTAGAGAATGCATTTTTAGATAAATACTGGTCAACAGCTAACCTGGAGAGATAAAGACAAGAGGTAATTAACCCAGTCTCATACCATCCAAAATTCCGGGGGGGGGGAGCAACTATTTTGAAACAAATTTAAACAAGACCCACTACTGGAATAATCCGACATCTCATGTCGATGTATTGAAAATCTTACAGAACAAGTTACCTGCAAATGTTAGGGAAAAATTAGTAACCATTCCTGAATATGACCCGGGTATTTCCTTTCAGTGTTCGACTCAATAGATCTAATTCATGAGGATGGGCAGGCCATGCCTAGTTATCGTAACGGTAATGAACACAACCCAAATGAGTGGAACAACTATGGTAACGTCAATGGCATTGGAAATTCTAATGGTCAGGTGCATATGAACGAATGGCATCCTTATGCACCGCCGCGTCACAATGGTAATCCGCACAATCGGTTTACCCATCAACCACAGTGTGACTGAAGGTACGAAAATAAATATCAGCCCCATAGGTACGGCAATGGACGAGACAGGAGAAAGTCGAGAGAAAACTTGGACACTAGGCGATAAGGAAATGCTAATTACCAGGATCGAAATATGCAACACAGGGAGCTGAGAGAGAACCGGCAGCCCGTACAGTCAAACCGAAACAACCGGGACACGAACTGGCGAACACGCGAACATACAGTAAACATAGTAGACGTGACGGTAGAAAATGAAACTATACCTTTACCGCCCCTGTGAAATAGAAATCGAGCATAACTAGAGGAAGAAGGTAATGAACTGTCAGTGTGCCACAGTACCAATATGAGCGACATAAACACTAGCACGAACAAAAATAGAAAAGAGGAAGTAGTCACTGAAACAAACCTACACATACGGCATATCCGGAATCTATTTTTAAGGTATGATAAGGAAGCAGAAATGAAAGATTTGTTTACTGAAGAGAAAGAAACAACACGCAAGATAAGGGAAATTATTCAAACAACAGTAAAAGTAAAGGTGGGGAACATAGATCTATCAGTTGTTTTGGATCCTGGCGCATCAACGAGCCTGGTATCAACCAGCTTCATTAAAGGAATAGCGTGGGAAGTAAATGTACCCACACTACCCCTAGAGAAGTGTAAGATCGTAATGGCGATGGGAAGTAAAATAAAGTTATAAAATTACAGGCCAGCATACCCATTAGCATAAGTACTGTAATTTTGCAGTGTACCCTCTTGTTGGTAGACAAACGTGTAGTGAACTGTATACTTGGTATGGAGGTGTTCAGAAGACATGGGGTAAAAATAGACATCGGCGGCGGGGAATGTTAGTTTCACGTAGGAGAGCGCACACTGACAGTGGACTTAATAAGAACTATAATGACAAATCAGACTAGGCATATACCCGATATTAATGCTAAATTTATCTACCCTCAAATCGTAATGGCAAATAAAAAGGAACTTGATGATGCGGGTGGGGAGATCCTCGATTAGCAAACGGTAGGCGGTAAAATAAGTAAATCCACTTGTCTTAACAATGAACAGCGAAGTGAACTGACAAAATTACTCTTTAAGTACCCTAGCATTTTTCGTAAACAGCCCAGTGTTATTAATGGATATGAATATAAAATGGAAATGTGTCCACATGAAACCTATTGTAGAACGTCATGTGGCATTCCTTGGGCAAAGAAAGAGGAGACAAGAAATAGAGCGTATGAGAAGGTAGGAGGTTTGTCGCTCTTTGACGTATAAACCGACTGACGCTCGGTTCCTCTCCAGCTAGCGGATACAATATTTATATTTCTGGTACCCTCTCCCTCTTCTACTATCCTGTTAAGCCAATGAGGAATGTTCAATTCTGTTCTACTATCTAACATGCATCCTACTGAATAGGAATTTTCCTCGTAATTTTGGTATTGTACTTTCTTAAGACTTAAATGTCTATAGAAGCAAAGGAAACCTTGTGTGATATTCCTTAAGGAAACACTGAATATACAACAAGAACTACACTAATTATACATAATACTGAACGAGTGAAAACCATTAGATGAAGTAGTTATACTACATCAGGCGAAAAAAATTAAATAAGAGTGATGGAAAAGAAAGGAATTCACAGTGCTCTAGCTTAAGTGAGTCCTGAGCGGTGAAATGTACTGAGACGCGCAGTCGTGCTTAAAGCGGAGCGTACATTAACAATTATATGCGAAGCTGCTAACAGCTGATCGTAGGGTCAGATATGCAAAAAGCAAGGTTGAGTTCAGTGTCCCCTTAAAGATGCGAAAAGATACACTGCGCAACGCGACAGAAACCATTTTAAAATTTAAGCACCCATGGCGCGCAGCCAACTGGACAAAACAAGCAGTATGAAAAGGTTGTACCTATCAGCTGATCACTATGACGTAAACAGTTATACCAACAAAATGAATTTACTTCCAAGCTGGAGACTATACTGTAAAGAGCACCAATTTTAAGAGTATATCATTAGGTTAAGCATATGTAGTTTTAAGAAAAGGAGCGCATTGACGCAAGTAAACTGCAAGGAGCATAGAGTATGCTAAATTTTTTAACTTAACACAGGATATTGAATGTATATAGTTAGAAATAAGTATAAGTATTCAAAGTAGAAGAGAATATACACAGGTATATACCTATCCGACTACACACAACAGGATTAAGAGAAGTCTGAAAGAGAAGTAACAACATATACACTTAGGGCCGACTGCACCAACGCCAATTAAAAGTTAAGCGCGGTCAAGTCAGCATTTAAGCCTGATTAACTCGATATCCGGCTGCACCAACCTCAATCAAAGTTAATCGAGAGATTTGATCGCGATTAAAGTTAACTGAGCTCGAAGGGTCGATTATCTTGAATTGATCGCGGTTAACTTATTGTAAACACGTAACATGGCAGCGCGTTTTGAGGTTTTAGATGGCACAGAAGACGAAGAAATGCTATATCTTCAACATATATGTCGTTGCAACCGTGTTGGTGTACTTGTGGAAATGGGAAATCCTTTCGAAGATTACGGTGACTGGAAATTTGAAGAGAGGTTTCGTCTTTCAAAAGAAACAATGTAGTGGTTATTGGATCAAATCCATGATAGGTTAGAATTTCCAACTTACCAAAATAATCCGGTCTCGCCCATGAACAGACTTCTGATGACATACACAACTGGAGCATATAATAGAGTGATTGGTGACAGTGCTAATGTACATTCTACAATGGCACAAAGAATTATAAGTGAAGTGTCGGGAATCATAGCAACAATGTCTCGTCGATACATAAAGTTTCCTTCTCGAGCGGAAGTACGCTCTGTGATGGATGGTTTCATCACACTGGCTGGATTTCCTGGAGTCATTGGTACAATGGATTGCACTCACATAAGGATTCAGTCACCCGGTGGACAGAATGCAGACCTTTTCTGCAATAGGAAATCGTATTTCTCCTTTCATTGTCAAACAATCAGCGACCACAATTTAATAATACGGGACATTGTGGCTCGGTGGCCTGGCTCTGTGCACGATAGCACAATATTTCGTAATTGCGCTCGAAGGGCACCGTCTGAAAATGGCGAAATACCAGTCGGTCACTTACTAGGAGATAGTGACTACGCATGCAGGTCTTACTTACTGACACCACTTTCAAATCCACAGAGTGTGGCAGAGCACCGACATAATAGGTCTCACTTTTCAACAAGAAACACTGTTGAGAGACAATATGGTTTGTGGAAAAGGAGATTCCCCATTTTATCTATGGGAATGAGGTGTAATCCACAAAAGGAAATGGCAATTATAGTGAGTACGGCTGTCTTGCATTATACTGCAAGGAGCACAAGCAAGGAAGAGCCACCAGAAGCTATGGAAATTATGTGGCTGCTGAGGCTATTACTTAGCGAGAGGGGCCCCGATATCGACGATAATGAGCCAATACCTCCCAGTCAACAAATGTATCATGATGACACATTACCAGGACGAGCAGTCCGTCGCACTGTAATTGATGAACGTTTTCACTGAGGTAAACTGTTACTTTATACATGTAAAATACGCAATTATTTTTATTTGAAATCATTATAGTGCACAAATAACAAAATGTTTTTTTTAACATTTTCATTACATTCGGTAGAATTCTTCTGCTTCGAATATTTTAATTTTTCTTTTAGTGCCAATAGTTTGAGATTTTTTATTCTCACTTCTTTCATATGTTCTCTCTTCATCATTCCCAGCTGCTGCTGGAGTACTTCCACCCTCTTCTGCATCACACTGTCCAGTGCAGAGGAGGAAGAAGGTTTAAGTCTCAGTGGCATCCTTCTCTGATTACATGTTTCTTGTGTTCCTGCACTTGAAGGTTTGGAGAAGGGTTGTTGAACATTCTCCATAACAACCTGTGCTGGGATCAGGCATTCGCCAGCTTCAGCAGCAATTACAGTTCCATTACTGTTTATGGTACTGCTGGCATTGCCAACTGCTGCATCATCAACCACATCTACATTTAGATCCATTATTACACTGTACTTTGCATCCGAATCAAAAATATTTTCCAGTGGCTTCAATGATGAGCCAACTATTTCAGGTACTTTTGCCTTGTATGAACTCTTTTTAGGTACTGGTACTGCCTTCCCTCCTCCTGTTTTATAGACTTGAACCTTCTCTTCAGCCAAATCCTTCTGCAACCTCCTCATCAAATTCTCATTGCATGTTTCAAGTCTTTCAGTCCTTCTTTTTGTTACACCTGAAATGGGTATATTTTGAAGTACCTGATATCTTTTTTGTTGTGTGTACCCTGAACTGTTATTCAATATTAATCTAAGCACCATGAAAAATACTGTTTTAATTTACACTAGTAAGAGATATTTATTGATTTATGATTCAAATAAAATTTAATCTTACTTGGAGTTGAATTAAATTGTGTTGCTATATTTTCCATGCATCCAGTTTTTCCCTAACTGTGCAACCATCCGTTTTTCCACTCTAATATACTTGAATTGGAGACAACCAACTCCAAAAGTATGTATAATTCGAATTTGGAAAAATTCGGCGTCCTTTCTTGTGCTCCATGGTGCAGTAGCAATGCTCATGTTATGCCAACAATATCAAAAGCGCGCATAAGCACCACAGACCAAGGCAGCTACAACACCCTTGCCACAGGCAGACAGCGAATATCATTATCTTTGCGTGTATATGGGCGCTTGCCTTTGTAACACACAGAGTCAACCACAGTCAAACTCCCAATTAGCTAACCACGTTTTGGTAATTGGCTCTTAACGTTGGTCCAGCACAGAGACAATTTAATCGTGATTAAGTTTTAACCGTGATCATGGGACCCTCGGTTACCTTGCTTTTTAATCGGCGTTGGTGCAGTTAGTCATTAAAAGAAAGTGATTAGCACAGAACTTAAGAACTAAGCGACTTACATACAGCACGTGAGTAAGCGATGATGTGAAAGGTAGAATGAAATATACACACAGAAAAATGCGTGTGACTGAGACGTAAACTATAAAATAGCATATCGTACAAGATGTAGTGAGAGGAGCCATTGTGCACTTATAGAACTATACTTCTTTACAGACGACATTAGAAGTAACCAGCTTGATGTACAGGGAGAATACATACCCTCAAATTTCCTATTACAGAACTCAATTATATTAGTTGCTATTAATTAGTTACATTAATTACCTTATAGGAAAAGCATAAGTAGCAAAATGAAACTGTGACCATGAATCGTACGACATGCAGGAGATAAGCTAAGCAAATACGAAATCTAACCAATAAGCACACATTGTAATAACTTGAACTTAAACAAAATAACTGAAGTAAGTACTGTATGTTTAAAAAAGCGATATGGAGAAATAAATGATTTTCACTGCTGGATAATACTTGGAAATAGAGACAGTGTGAAAGATTTTGGGTTCAATTGGGGGTATTAATTAGTTAATCTACGTTTGTGGTGACATATCATACATGGAGTGAAACTAGGAAAAGAACGAAAGTGTATTAGAGTAATATGAGTTTATTTATATTTGCGGGAAGAAATAAATAGAGCGGTGATTCCAGTGTGAGAACCTCACACGTAATACATGGGTATAAATGGAGATTTATGTGGAAGATTTTTAATGAATAATTATATGGGTATATGGCGATGAATATGAAGATTAATATTACAGGGGTACCTAGTAAAGGGACACGAAGGTGACATAAGAAATAACAGACTATATAGTTTTAAGTCTTAAATGAATGGTTGTATGAGTGTGGAAAGTGAAGTATGATGATGCATGTATGGTAAGTAATTATGAAAACGAACATCTCGAAGAAGCAGCGATGAGTAAAGAAGAAACAGTGAAGTCAATAGTAACAAAGGTACACAGTACATTTAACATACACCACAATACAGTTATTTGCTACATATACATCACAATGTAAGACAACTTAGTATGAAAAATATTTTCTTAGCGACCAACTGTTACAGCTTGAGCAACTACAAGGTGAATATAAATGAAAATATGATATACATTTCATATGAGGAATGAACACAAAATGCAGTGAAACAATATTTTCTACACTTAGTTCTTCACATACGCAGAAGCGAAAACAGTACTTTAACATAAGCACGTTCTTCTATAGTGGGAATGAATTATGAGTGGAATGACACATGACAAAAATACAGTAAAATTACCGTTCACACATTACGAAGGTAAACATGTATATGTCGTCGCACCAATAAGGCAGAAATATGGCTTGGAATATGTATTCATGAATGTGAAATATTGAAAGGGTCCTGTAGCCAACTTTCATTAGTCCGGTAGCCCATTTTCACTAGTATTTCTCTTTCTTTCCTTGTTTATCTTTTCTCATAACTCATAGTGGTGTGAGTGAATGAATGTCGTTGTGTGTCACGTTGCTAGACGGTGGCGTAGTCTGCTGCAGAAAGTCTGTGACAGTCATACAGATTCAGCAGCAGTTATACAGAGTAGCCAACTTTCGTAGTGGTCAAGTAGGCAAAGAGATTTGCGCTCCTTGTGAGAAATCCACCTGCGTTAGGTTGGTGGCGGAAATGACATCTTTGGGTTTTCCGGTCCACGCGGAGCGTGGAGGAGGCTGGATAGGAAAAAGGGTGGCAGTCTACCGCCGGTACAGGAAGCGTCCACAGCTGTGCTCCAGTCGAAGAAGGGTGAGTTAGACTGACCGCGTGGCGCGCTGTTACTCGGCGAGGGGAGAGCTGTTAGCTTTTGGTCTCGCTTTTCAAATCTGGAAGATTGCTTTGCCTTGTCGCAGCAAGGAATGCAAAACTTTGGCACATTTTTCTTTTAACAGAGTTCTGTAGCAGACTTGGATCCGCTGGAAGAGCGCCACACAAAGGTGTCGATAAGAAGTGAGCACTCGCTTCTGTATGAATGTCTGTCTGCCTTCAGCTGTGCCTGCATAAGCTTTCACCTTTCTAAATATTTAGAGCTTTGCCTTCTCGTAAATTTTCCTTGCTTTATGTGTCTTTCGTCCATAGGGAGCCAACCACGTGGTAGAACATTATAGTTGTTGGGCTACCGGCATCACTAACTGTCCGATCACATGTTTGTTTTAGGTAATGTTAACATGATTGTGTGATGTGATATTGTTGGAATTTGGCACTATACCTAGAAATTGTGCCTCCACAAACCACGTGTTATCAGGAATCGTGTACATGCCTCACATCCTTATCTTAGGAATAAATGATTTTATCTACAATTTTCTCTTGTGTTGCGAGATTACGTTTTTGCACCTAAGCCACTCACCTCGTAGCTTTCCCGTTAGCACATCCAATGCGTTTCCTTATGCACAGGTCCAGTGATTAGTCTCCCCTTGTATTTTATAACAAATGCTTTAGATTAAGTCTTATTTTCAGGTGTGTTGCTGGGAGCTGACCTTCTGCACAGTGTTCTTGCATGTGCTATTTTATTTTAAATGTTTGATTGTCGTGAACAGTGCTCGGGGAACACTATTAATTACATCGTATCCCCTATGAGCGACATCACAGCGTATGCATTTTTGTGAGTTTTTGGTCTGTGATCAAATTAATTTATTTTCCAACTGTACCAAATCTTTGATTAGTTGTACGGTTAGAGTCGGTGGCGACCCTAATCTTCTCAAGTTAACTTCACAAGCAATAAGTATTTACATTCCCAATAATAACGTAATAACCCGTAGTAACAGGTTAGTTACACATGGCTTACCATGCTCACGGATTTCGGTAAACCAGAGATCTTCTGATGCCCAGTGAGGATTAGTTATTTTCGTTGGATGTGCTAATTGGTATATTGTCTTTCTGCAACACAAAATTTATTTGAATTTAGGATATAGGTGTGCATTTTCTTCCATGTTTTATTTTGTTTATGTATTACTGTATAGACATTGTGATTTAGTATTCCATTGTGCTACAAGTGTGGGTTGATTCTTGTCCTGTGTCGGTTGATTCTTGTCCTGTGTTGTGTATCGGTGTAATATAGTAAATCTTGGGTGCCTTGTGGGGACTCGTGAGTCCATTAGGAGACTTTGGTACTATTCTTGCATTTTGGAGCACGGAGTAACTATCCTTATGATGGAGACACGTAGCTG
This sequence comes from Schistocerca americana, assembly GCF_021461395.2. Lineage (NCBI taxonomy): Eukaryota > Metazoa > Arthropoda > Insecta > Orthoptera > Acrididae > Schistocerca > Schistocerca americana. The sequence continues at coordinate 111,111,223 of NC_060120.1, forward strand.
TTCAGGGAGCCGCGATCGGAAAAACCAGTCAGACAACAACTCTGAACAAGGACGAGATCAGAACGTCGAGTCCGACCAGGAACGAAACGCAGAAAACGCAAGCACAAGTGTTGTCCATCCTGAGCCCGCTGTAGTGTTTTCGAGTCAGTCGATAGATGCAAATTCATTACAGACTATGCTACGGCAATTACTAGACAGTAATAAAAGGGATATCGAGGAAGCAAATAAAAGATTGAGTAGTGAAATAGTACAGGGTGTTGGGGAGAAACTGGCGATCATTGACCAATGCATCTCCGCCTTAGAAGAGGGGCAGCAAGTCATTAGCAAGCAGGTGATGGAGCAAGAAGAAAGGTCCGCTGGGAATACACGTATGCTAGCAGAACAATGCCAGAGTGAACAAGCGGCTCTTGAGTCCCGAGTAGGACAAAATTCCGCCAGGGATCTCCGCGCGTTAGCAGAACGATGCCAGAGTGACCTCGCGGCTCTTGTGTCCCAAATATAGGACACTGCTGCTAAGTGCCCGGTCCACCTTAGCGCACAGGTAGAAACCCTCAGCCAGGCGATAACAGCACTCCAGCGAGAGCAAGGGCTTATGCAAACGCAACAAGACACGGCCCACCTAGAGATGCGAGAAGAAATATCCAGGATCTCAGACGCAGTAGCTCATAAGTCTGACAATAATAGGGAAACGATTACCTCGTCATCAGCGGATGCGGACGAAATACGGTCGATAACGAAATGTCCGCGCGGACAGTGTGCAATAAATATATAACAAAGAGGGGTTACCGAGGGACTATGTGAGCGCATGGCCCGTTTAGAACTTCACCTGAAAGGGTTAACGGCCCATGAAGTTGAAAGAAATGAACGAAAGGGCCATTATTCCGACGATGATTCCGGGAATGATGGCGAATTTGATCATCGTCACGATAACAGATCTCGTACCAGGTGGGACCGGCGCGGATACCCCCAGGAACGTTCGCCAAGGGAAACTCACGAATTTGACTTTAAACATTTTCTAACGGTGAGGAAGTTTGAAGTCTTCCGTAACTCGGCTACGGGGATTCACCCGCGGGCCTGGTTACAGCAATTCGAGTTCTCCCTTCCTCCTACGTGGCCCAGTGAGCACAAAATAGAGTATATGTGCGGCTACCTCGAAGGTGAGCAAGCGGCGCGGGTGAGGTCAATTGCACGCAATTGCTACACTGTCGGGGAGTTTCGGCAACACTTCCTGTCGATCTATTGGTCAGTGGCAGCGCAAAGTCGTGTAAAACACGGACTCATTATGCTACCAGAGTTAAACAGGACAAAATTCTCCAGCCCTGTGCAGATGTTCGAGCACATGCTGCAGGCGAATGAACATCTTGACGATCCTTATGGACCTGCGGAAATTATCCGCATATGCCTGGGGAAGTTTCCAATGCAGTTGCGGCACGTTATCCTTGCAGGACGATGTAAGGATGACGTAGAGGGGTTTCGCAATCTACGTTTAGAGCTTGAGTGCGATGCGAATGGCACCACACAGAATTATGGTCAGAGCGCCTACGAGCAGCGGCCGCACGAGCAAAGCCGCAGCCGTAGAGACAGGTGGCACTCCAGACGTAACGGGTCGCCTGAGAGTTACAGGGCGCGCGAGCGTTGGCAGCGTCGCGACTCCTCACGGAACGCGGGCAGAACAAACGATGCCAATCGTCATCATTCGCCGAGAGTAAATCAGAGACACCCCGGGGAGTTTAGAAGATATGATAATGAGCAGAGATTTGGGCGCAATTATAGCGGACCTAGGAACTGTAGTCGTGATCGACCACAGAATAATTATCGAACAAGCAACAACAGGGGTGCCGTAAACAGTACGGGTGGTCCGCCAGTGGGTGTTGAAATTCGTCCCGCAAACCCGCGTCACAATCCGCCACATGACCCTAATCAAAGGGATCAATGACTAGCAGCTGACTCGGTTGGCGTCAACTTAATGAGGACCAGTGCTATTGATGTGCATTTGATAGAAGAAGACGATATTAGGGAAGATTTGTTGAGGGAGGACCACAGTATTGGTGTGCCCGCGGTAAACCCAGTCGTGTCTGTTTACATTCGGGGAGTCAGTCTTAGCTGTGTACTCAACACAGGCAGCCCCTTTTCGCTGATTAGTGAGGCGGCGTTTCGGAAGTCTGAGGAAACGGGGAGTTGGCCAACTTTCCAGGTGAGAGGAACCACAGTCAGGGGCGCGATATATGGAAAAAGTGTTAAAATTAAAGTTCAGACTCGAGTAAACTTCGTCTGTCAAGGACATGAGTTTGAATTCAATTTTTTTGTGATGCCGCTAATGAGCGTGGCGATGATATTGGGGACTGACTTCATGAATGCCCACCGTGCCGCAATCGACGTGGCTGGCGGTGTTATGACTATCGTTGCCAGGAGCAACTCTGTCAGTCTAATTTTCGAGGAATGTGTTTTGCGCAAGGAGTCTGAGGTGAGCTGTCTGAAATTTCACGTTAGGACTGAGTCGCGACCTGGGCAGGAGGTTTTGGTCAATCTGATTAGTGACGTAGATTCACAACCTAATGAGTATGGTAGGAACGATGTTTTCACGAGCACTGTGGAAAGGTGTACTGCTGGTGCGGGAGCCACGGAAGCGAATCGTATGGAACTGTGTCACGTTCTGAGAAGCCATTCCCGAGTATTTTCGGATTCACCGCGGGCAATTGATGGATTTCTGTACCGCTTTATGGTGCGCGAGCATCTTCCTTTCTTTGTTAAGCCCTACCCCATCCCACTGGTGCACAAGAGCAGTGTGGAAGCCGAAATAAGTAGGATGCTGGAGCAGGGTATAATAGAGCGAGCTAGGAGTTCATATAACTCGCCATTACTCGTTGTGCCAAAGCGGGACAAGTCCGTGCGTTTGGTGTTGGACTCGCGGCAAATAAATACGGTCATCATGTCCGAGACATTTAGACTAGAAGGATTGGAGGAACTGCTGCAAAGGCTTCATGGCGTGAAAGTTTTGTCATCCGTTGACCTCCGAAACAGCTATTGGCAAATTATGCTCGATTCGTCTTGCAGGCAATACACTGCCTTCCTCTGCTATGGGAGCTGCTACCAGTTTAAACGCCTCCCTTTCGGGTTGAATGTTTCTTCAGCCGCCTTCAGAAGAGGCCTGAATAGCATACTACCTGACGACCTAAAAGCGTGCGTAACTGTGTATGTGGACGACATTCTCATTGCAGAGAAGTCATGGGAGGAACACAACCGGGTTCTAAATCGATTGCTCGAAGTATTCGAGAAAGCGGGGGTGACAGTGGTTGGTTGGTTGGTTTGGGGGAAGAGACCAAACAGCGAGGTCATCGGTCTCATCGGATTAGGTAAGGATGGAGAAGGAAGTCGGCCGTGCCCTTTCAAAGGAACCATCCCGGCATTTGCCTGGAGTGATTTAGGGAAATCACGGAAAACCTAAATCAGGATGGCCGGACGCGGGATTGAACCGTCGTCCTCCCGAATGCGAGTCCAGTGTGCTAGCCACTGCGCCACCTCGCTCGGTTGGTGACAGTGAATCTGGACAAATCCCAGTTCGGGCGCGAAAGCATAAAGTTTCAGGGTCATATTGTGTCGGCGGATGGAATTCATCCGGATCCCGAAAAAATTTCAGCGATTGCGGAGTGCGCGACTCCCACGTCAAAGCGTCAGCTCAGGGGTTATTTGGAGCTTTGCAATTTCTACAAGAGATTTATAAATCTCAATGTTTTGTCCACCCCTCGTTTATGTGCACTAACTGGTGAGAACACCGTTTGGATGTGGGTCGAACAAGCACAGAGCGAATTTGACGAATTAAAAAATGCATTGGTTAACGCTCCATTGCTCGCCCATCCGGATTTGAATCAGGAGTTTTGCCTGATGACAGATAGTTCACTGACGGGACTGGGAGCGGTGTTGTTCCAGACGGATGGTGGAAAGGATCCGTCCACCTGGAAAACTATCTCGTTCGCCAGCCGTGTGCTCTCGCGGAGTGAACGAACTACTCTGTCACGGAGCTTGAAGCCCTGGCGATTGTCTGGGCGTTCAAGAAATTCCGTTACCATTTGTTCGGGCGCACGACCAAGGTGTACAGCGACCACCGAGCACTATAATTCTTAATGAGCGCCAAAATCAATCACGGTAGACTCGGACGGTGGACGGTGTTCCTCCAGGAATACCACTTCACGATAGAGTACATTCCGGGGCACAAGAACATCATTGCTGATGCTCTATCTCGGATGCCTATCGGGCTCACCCATGCTGAGGATAACGCTATTGAGGAAAACAATTTCAGTGTGTTATACCTTCAAAATGTGGCATTCGAGAATTATGTCACTATGTCACTAGGCAATATCGGGGCGGAACAAGACAAGGACGAAGTCTTGCGTGACATCAAAGAGAAATGGCATGATAAATCCCACGCGGCCATCAGGCAGTATTATATTATCCGGAATGGCATCCTATTTAAGAGGCGATCTCTGGATGACTCCAGGTGGCTGTTAGCGATTCCGGAGGAACTGGTGAACAAGCTCGTGTGGTACGTGCGTTTGAGCTATGGTCACTTTGATGCAAGGAAATGCTTAGAGAAGCTGCGGGAAACCTGTTACTTTAATAATATGCTTCGGCGTATACGTAAAGTAATTAGGGTATGCAAGCCCTGTCAGCAAGCCAAGCCGCCCACTGTGTCGTTTGCCGCACCAATACACCCGATCGTTCCCAATAAACTCAGGGATCTCGCAGCAGTAGATCTATTCGGTCCGCTAGTGCGTTCTAGGAATGGATTTGCGTACATATTTGTGGCAGTAGAGCTGACGTCAAAATTCGTCTGCCTCACCCCGCTGCGTAGGGCCACCGGGAAGGCAGTAGCTGCCGCGTTCGCAAATCACTTCTTACGGGAGGTTGGCACTGTGAAGCGTGTGATTTCGGGCAACAGGTCACAATTCAGGTCACGTCACTGGGAGCATATGCTTCGGAGAAAGCAAGTGAAACCGATCTTTGTCTCCCTTTTCTGCCCTTCAGCAAATCCTTGCGAAAGGTGGATGAAGGAGATCGGAAAATTGTGTAGGTTATACTGCCACCGTGACCACCGGACGTGGGACACGAAACTAGCCGGTTTCCAGAACATATTAAATGAGTTGCCAAATGCCTCGACGATGTTGCCACCGATTCTGGTCCTGAAAAACAGGAAGCCTCCGAGTAAAATAAAAGAGGTGGTTCTCTGGCCAGCAGAACCCAGGTTACGAAGATCTGCAATTGTGGAGCTTGCCCTGAAAAATATAAAGAGTACCGCCGAGGCTCGGATAAGAGCCTACAAAAAGAAGGTGCAGAACATAACTTTTCACGTAGACCAGAAAGTACTTGTACGCTCGCACAAGCTCTCTAGTAAACGGGCTGGGTTGTCAAAGAAGTTCTTCTTCTTATTCAACGGGCCATACAGAATCAAGCGGATTCCACATCCGAATGCGCTTGAAGTAGAAACACTCCGCTCTCGAAATTCGAAGGGCCTGCACCACATCTCCAACGTAAAACCTTCCATTGAATAAGAAGCAGAAAATCTTGCCCCTCGGAGGTCGGAATGACATATTGCCCATATGTTTTTCTTGCATTCATTATTTCGTGAGTAAAATTACAATGTATATTTTCCAATGTTTTGATTCACTCTGGTGTGATTAAAATTAAAGTGTATATTTTCTATGAGTTGTAAAGGGTCCCCCAATATGTGTGTAGTTATTTCTTCTTCTCAGCAGAAAGGAGTAGAGTTGTGCAGCTTCAAAACGTCTGAATGTGAATGATTATGAGGCTCATATGAAGTATTTCCTATTACGGTAAGATGGCTTTCGTTTTTTGATGACTAAAAAGATATCGGGTGTGTTGGCGTGGCGAGTCAATGGTCGTAAGGTAATTCTTGATGATAAATTACAGTTGTAGTGTTCTTATTCCCCTTAGGTGAGCATGATTCAGTGAGATTTTTCAAATTTACTGCGATGTTGATGAAGCGACTTGGTGACTTGTAGGTGAAGGATTTGTGTATGAAGGGAGATTAATAGTGTTTGGTTTTCAGAGTTGCCATCATATGAGATATTTGGAAAAAGTTTCCCCCACATACTACTAGGTACGGTTGAGGGCACCAGGATGTGAAACCCCAGAAGACGTATATGGAAACAGCCTATAAACTCAAGCAGCTTGTATTTATTAGAGAATCAATGCGACTGCCTCCAAGCTGAAATAACATGACGGTAGGTGAGGACCCCCTGGGAACATGCAGTGAGTAATGGTGTAATCATTATGAGTATCTTATGACAGCAGTAAGTTGGGTACTCGTGGCTCTGGACAATGGATTTCTTTTGACAGTCTTTTGTATGTACTTATAGGACGAAGTGTTTATGTGTTTGCTAATAGGATAGAATGATTTTTATCTCCATTGTTATGCCCACTGATCTTTTGGATTAGTCTGATGAATAGATGTTGATACATTTACCATTCCAGGTGTGACTTGAATGAACCTTCTATGTCTCATTAATCATAACTTATATTATGCAATGTCCATAGAAAAGAAGTCTCGGAAATGATTCACAGATAAGCAAACGTGTGCTGCAAACCTTGGAGCAGCAGTCAATGAACAACAATATGGGTATTGGTGTTGAAAGGAATATTTTGTTTATATGTGGGAATTGTAGTCGGGCTATATGGTGATGGTGACTAGTACGAGCTCTATAGATTGTGTGTGAGGGCGTAGTTAGTAGGTATAGTTTTGTGTCTGTAGTTAGCAGCGGCGCCAAATCCTATCCAAACCCTGACCAAATCTTGTACAAGATCTATCCTAAGTGATAGACAGCAGATGTAATGCTGGAACTATATTTTATAAAAAGGATTTTTTGTTTGTTTGAATATTGGCTATGTAATTTTCCTTATTGGTTTTTATTAGTAATGTTAAGAAGGCCCTTTTTGTCAAGTTGATGTTGGGCACTATTCCATGTATTGATCAGGAGTAAGAAACTCCGATGATTTTGTGGTAATCTGTACACATGATATTTTGTAACGATCTCTGTGAGCGCAGTTCTCAAGTGGGTGCAAGGCCGCCTAGTGAGCCTCCGCATCAGAAAGCACAGGGCTTTGTCCACCGGCAGGCGTTGCAGAATCCTGCTATCAACGGCGAGGCAGTGGTGCGGCGAGCGGTCACAGCTGTTTCCCCATCAGAGGGGAGGGGATGCTGGTCTTCCCCCAAGGCCAGGCTCACACCGGGGCCCGCAGGCGTGTCACCACGGCAGCGCCAGCTGATGGCCGGCGTTCCACTCCATGCGCTAGTCATCTGACAAGCGAAAGGGAAAGTATGACGCGCACCAGGCGAGGCCGCCGATCCCTGAGCGCCGCTAGTCCAGACGGCCGCTATGGTGAGGTGAAGCCCACTGCCTGGAGGGACACGGGTCCCACCACTGACGCATCAGCTGAGACAGTGCAAAGAGGTGATAAGCGGGTCTCAAGCCCGACACCCGCATGAGTTTACATCGACCTCGATGTGACGGAGAGTAGCACGTGTCTCTCCATTGACACGACAGGAGACAGGGGCGTGTGTCGTAAAACTCTTTCCTCCGCAACACACGGACGACGACCGCCAAGCCGCCTTCTCGATGATGAGGCAGGATCCACAGGCGACGATGTCCTGCAAATCTGCAACGTCGAACCATCCCACAGTATGGACGCAGAGGGTGGAAACGGGCATGAGGCAATGTCGCGGGGTGCTGTCTAGGATGAACAAACTTTGTTACAACGGACATTACAATCAACGTCGCGGCGAACTCCCCAGTTCAGTGTTGTGGTCCCCTAGTAGCTTATCCTCCAAGTCGCCTTTAGAAGAGACGCCCACCCCAGCACCTAAACAGAATACCCAGTGAAACTACCATGTGATGAAACTGAAATATGACAGTGTGTCAACGAGCTGGTTTCTGGATGTGTTGTTGTACTCATTTCTTATTTTCCATAGGTGGTTATTTACCAGCTGTCATTCCATTGGGTTCATTAATGATTTTGTGTCACTGTATTTGTTATGCACGTTGAGTTTTGCACTTTCACTTAGATGTTTTTATATATGTCTGCACCAGCTGACACTCCTTTGGTTCTTGGTAATCATTTTGCATCATTGTATTTGTTTATACATGTATATACTTCGTGTACCTGTTCATCTATGTCTCTGTGTTAATTTTTGATAATTGGTTAAAGCACTTTTAAAATAATATCTCATGTTTGTGGTCGTAGTAGGTCAGATGACATGATGTTAGCGTACAGTATCACACGTAATTTAATTTTTTCTGTTTGCCTTGCGGACCGCATGAGGTCACAATTATTGACTAATGTCAGATAAAACTCATTTGGATGTAAGAGATTAATCAATTCTTTTGTACTGCTGTTTGCCTGTTGCAATTGATTCTCGTTAGGATATGTTTGTTTCGAAGACTGTTGGCGAATCTCCTAGCATGGCGAGAAAATTCGCGGCACAGTCTTCTCCGGGACGTTTGGGGTGATGAAAGGGTCCTGTAGCCACCTTTCATTAGTCCGGTAGCCCATTTTCACTAGTATTTCTCTTTCTTTCCTTGTTTATCTTTTCTCATAACTCATAGTGGTGTGAGTGAATGAATGACGTTGTGTGTCACGTTGCTAGACGGTGGCGTAGTCTGCTGCAGAAAGTCTGCGATAGTCATACAGATTCAGCAGCAGTTGTACAGAATAGCCAACTTTCGTAGTGGTCAAGTAGGCAAAGAGATTTGCGCTCCTTGTGAGAAATCCACCTGCGTTAGGTTGGTGGCGGAAATGACATCTTTGGGTTTTCCGGTCCACATGGAGCTTGGAGGAGGCTGGATAGGAAAAAGAGTGGCAGTCTGCCGCCAGTATGGGAAGCGTCCGCAGCTGTGCTCCAGTCGAAAAAGGGTAAGTTAGACTAACCGCATGGCGCACTGTTACTTGGCGAGGGGAGAACTGTTAGCTTTTGGTCTCACTTTTCAAATCTGGAAGATTGCTTTGCCTTGTCGCAGCAAGGAATGCAAAACTTTGGCAGATTTTTCTTTTAGCAGAGTTCTGTAGCAGACTTGGATCCGCTGGAAGAGCGCCACACAAAGGTGTCGATAAGAAGTGAGCACTCGCTTCTGTGTGAATGTCTGTTTGCCTTCAGCTGTGCCTGCATAAGCTTTCATCTTTCTAAATATTTAGAGCTTTGCCTTCTCGTAAATTTTCCTTGCTTTATGTGTCTTTCGTCCATAGGGAGCCAACCACGTGGTAGAACATTATAGTTGTTGGGCTACCGGCATCACTAACTGTCCGATCACATGTTTGTTTTAGATAATGTTAACATGATTGTGTGATGTGATATTGTTGGAATTTGGCACTATACCTAGAAATTGTGCCTCCACAAACCACGTGTTATCAGGAATCGTGTACATGCCTCACATCCTTATCTTAGGAATAAATGATTTTATCTATAATTTTCTCTTGTGTTCCGAGATTACGTTTTTGTACCTAAGCCACTCACCTCGTAGCTTTCCCGTTAGCACATCCAATGCGTTTCCTTATGCACAGGTCCAGTTATTAGTCTCCTCTTGTATTTTATAACAAATGCTTTAGATTAAGTCTTATTTTCAGGTGTGTTGCTGGGAGCTGATCTTCTGCACAGTGTTCTTGCATGTGCTATTTTATTTTAAATGTTTCATTGTTGTGAACAGTGCTCGGGGAACACTATTAATTACATCGTATCCCCTATGAGCGACATCACAACGTATGCCTTTTTGTGAGTTTTTGGTCTGTGATCAAATTAATTCATTTTCCGACTCGACCAAATCTTTGATTAGTTGTATGGTTAGAGTCGATGGCGACCCTACTCTTCTCACGTTAATTTCATAAGCAATAAGTATTTCCATTCCCAATAATAAGGAATAACCCGTAATAACAGGTTAGTTACAATAGTATGACGATTAACAAGCAGTGTTGAAGTCAGAATTGTCAAGAGAGAAAACATTCCCCACACTCTCTCACAGACGAGCACTTGTAAATTTGTACATAGTATGAAGTTTATCAAATGCCAAGGATAGAATAAACACACAAACGACGCACTACAAGTAGCAATCCTAGCAGTAGCTTGATCTCTGAAGTAGACCCTAGCAAATCCTCTATTCTCCATGTAGTGAGTAGTTGGGTTGTTTGGGGGAAGAGACCAAACAGCGAGGTCATCGGTCACATCGGATTAGGGAAGAACGAGGAAGGAAGTCGGCCGTGCACTTTCAAAGGAACCATCCTGGAATTTGCCTGAAGCGATTTAGGGAAATCACGGAAAACCTAAATCAGCATGACCGGACACGAGATTGAACCATCGTCCTCCAAACGCGAGTCCAGTGTGCCAACCACTGCGCCAACACGCTCGATGTAGTGAGTAGTGCTGGAACATATTTTCTATGTGTATTTGTGAAGGTAAAAACACACAGGAGATTGGTCCTGTAAGACAAGAGAAGAGAATGCAAAGGTTCAGAATGAATGCAAGATTCCTTCTAATTTACTTATTAGTGTGTAAAGAAGGTGCCTAACATGGAAACCATATATGAAATATGAATGTGAATTGTCCTTTTAATTGTCAACTATATTATTGTCAATGTCTGTGTCTACAAAAAATGTATGGACTATTATCTATATGTAGTCATGAAGGTAAAAATGCGCAGAAAGTCGGTCCTACAAGACAAGAACAGAAAATCCAAATATTCAGAGTAAATGAAAGCTTTCTTCTAATTTACTTATTAGTGTATAAGATGGTACCTAATATGGAGGCCATATGTGAATTGTGGATGTGCATTGTAAATTTATTTGTCAGCTTTATTATTGTCAATGTCTATCTATGAAAAATGTATGTACTATTTTCTATCCGTAGCTGTGAAGGTAAAAAATGCACGGGAGGTCGGTCCTGCAAGACAAGAACAGAGAATCCAAATATTCAGAATAAATGAAAGATTCCTTCTGATTTACGTATTAGTGTGTAAGATGGTGCATTTAATGGAGTGCATATATGAAATGTGAATGTGAATTGTAAATTTATATGCCAACTTTATTATTGTCAATGTCTATGCCTATGTAAAATGTATGTACTACTGTCAATTTTATGTGAAATTTTATTCTTGAAGAAGAACCATGTGTGTATGTATGTGAAATGCAAAGCGATGGACGAGTTAAACATTCGCACGTGAAGTGGTACAAAAATATTAAGGCCTGACAATAGTGAAAATAGTGGCTGAGCCATTATAAGACTAAACGCTACAGTATCCAGCAAAGTGAATACAGCGAATGTGATGCATGTGCGATGGCGAAATCAGAGGAAATCCTTATAACCACTAAGTGATGTGTGAGGACCGCCGAACTACAATGCATAACAGAGGATAATGCTGAATCCTGCAGTGCGCCCCTTACCTACAATTCCACTGGCTGAAAACCTCGTCCAGGTGTGAGATTATGTATTGGCGTTCTTCGGGTTGAGCGTTGGAGCTGAATCCGTCGTATGCATTCTCTGGACTGGAAGGCATATACAACACCGACTTCATAAGCCAGGAGCGACATTACGATGGATGCGAGAGGCAGTGCTGCTGCCCATGTGGCGCTTGCGTCAATACGATGGGTGTGTTAAACAATGAGCTGCTGCTGGCCATAAGTGCAGCGAACAATGAGATAGTGTGTGGCAAAAGGGCTCCTTCTCAGAACTGCCAATGAACCAAAAGCAAGTGCAAAAAACAATTTTTAAAATGGGGTGGAAGGACAATTTAACAAATGTAAAATTTTTCTCCTGTTCATACCATATGACTTAACAATTGTAAGGAGAAATAAACGAGACGTTAGCACAACGTGGACATGCAATTACGTAATATAAATATATATATGAATGTATTTAGGTGTATGAATTTGTAATGGACAAAGAAATGAAGCTTTGTAGATATACTTGTAGTAGCGAAGGGTATTAAAACTCCATTGACTTGCACCAAGTGACCAAACTATGAGCTCTAACGTAAATAAGCCTAATGTATACTGGCTTCCCAAATAAAGAGACTTATTTCCGACAGTATACAGTAGGGAGGCATTTATGATGAACCTTTTGCATTTCTTGCTTTTATGTTTTCGTTATCTTTAAAGGCAAAGAGAAAAGGTGAAGCGGTAGCCCAGCATAGAGTCTGTGCCTAGTGTCATGTATTTTTGATTTTAAAATGTTACAAAAAACGGCCGTGTCGTTTGAGGCGTCCTGTCACAGACAGCGCGGCCCCTCGCGCCAGAGGTTCGAGTCCTCCCTCGGGCGTGGGTGTGTGTGTTGTTCTTAGCATAAGTTAGTTAAAGTAGTGTGTAAGTCTAGGGACTGATGATGACCTTAGGAATTCACACACATTTGAACATTTCAAAAAACGTAAGATGTATTTCCTGTTCCTCAGTAGGAGTATGGACTTGCTCCCTGTTAATGAATGAGAGTAGACACACGTTATCTTAGCGCGTAGTTGCAGACCGCCATTTTGGGTGATGTGAATAAATGAGAAGTATGTATTTTCAGTGTGCATCGAATAGAAGAATATAGTGTTTTTTTATCAACGGAAAGATTGTATGAGTTATTATTTCAAGTAGTACAGCAATAAGAAGAACTGAAGCCCACCTGAGTACTTCGGAAAATTTATGAAGATCCGATTAACGCAACATGGACACAGTGAAGATTTTATAGGTGGATACTGCGATCGGACATAATATTATTAATTGGTAGGCATAAATATACCACAAGAGAAAGACTATTTCATTTATGTGAAACTAATATAAAAGAATTCCTTACCCATTTACAGACACAGCCCAGCTTATTGTTCTTGTCCAAGTGGTGAAAAAATAATCTCATTAATTCAATGTCTATAAAAAGCCTCACGCTTAATTTTTTATTGTTATATATATTTTTATTATATTATATTGTCCTATATCCTTGTAAAAAGACATCTACGGACGAATAAAGCTACTATTGCTACTATTACTACTAATTACATGTTGGTCACCAAAGATGTGTTGAGGTGTTTGTTTATCTGCTGCTTTATGTTGCCATAGTGCCTCTTCATAAATCAGGTCAATGGAATCCAAAACTGACAAAAAGCACTCAGTGTCGTGTTCTGGTGTGGCTACTAATTTTTTCCTTATGTGTGGCGGAATTCGGCTCTTTAATATCTTCAATACATCCACTTGTGATATGGGATTGATCCAATATCTGGTTTCATTTAAATACTTTTCGAAATAACCCCACAAGCTTCCATGCTTGCTATTAAATGGAGCCGGGATAAAGACGTCACATCTTAATCTCTCTTGAATGGCTTCTGACCAGTACTTGTCTAAGAACCAACATTCAAATTGCTCTTAACTGTGACGACATTCTGCCATTTCAGTGGCCCACAAAAGAACGTCACAGAAGTATGTTGCAGAACACACTGATAAAAACTACCGGGTCCATCCGCTTTCTATCTGTCGAACACGTGGGAAACTGCCTATGTCTAAACAGCCATTCATCAGCGAAGATGTGTGTTAAACATGCAGCATTATCAGACATCTGTGAGTTGCTACAAGTGTGCAGAGTACTGTATGGCAATTGTGTGTGCTGTAGGTAAATTACTAATTTTAAATTTTCACTTGCACTTGCTATGGGACTTGTGACAAGATGTAGATAACGATTACACAAATCTGTCTTGGATACAGGTAGTTGAATATTATCAACCTGACCTATTTCATTTGATGATTCGTTTTCCCTTTCCTTCATGGCCTCTTCTGCCACGTCTACATATACTTTGCTTTCTTATACTACCTTTTGTGCTAATATACTACTTTGATCTAAGGTACCTGCTTCTCCTCTTTTGGTCATATTGTCTAAATTTTTGCTTATCTGAGATCTTTCACTTTTGGCACATTCAGATTCTAATTCCAAGCTCTACTCTTAATGTTAGCTCCCCTACTGCCAATGGTAAAGCCAATGGTAAACCTTCACAGTCCTTGTGTAGGTTGTTGACAGTCATGGTCAACTTCTTTATAGTATTACAAATTTGGTTTTGATTTGCTCTTATACTGTTATTCATGTCTGTGATTTTCTTTAATTCATTTTCTGCATGTTCTTGATTGTCACTGATTTAACCTACCTTTTCGTTCAAAACATCAATATTTTCTTTAAAGTCAGTAATAACCTCCTCTTTCAAATGTTTTACTTTTTTTTTAATTTTCAGATATATCTATGTGTGGATTTTCTGTCAGGTCATTTAATTTTTGTAGGACATTGTTTAGGAATTTTTCCAACACCTGTTTTTATTCTCTTTTGAAATCTGAAAAATCTTGTGATAACTCCTTGCATTTTGTGTTCAAGTTACTAAGTTGTTGTGTAACTGGGTGCAGAATTTCGTGTTCGTAGTTGTCAGTAATTGCTGTAACAGCGCATTGGTGGTACTATTATCCTTGCTATCAGCTGTACTTTGCATGTTAATATGGGGATTACCGATAATCGGTGTCCGTCCTTTGTTGTCATCACTTCGGGAGATACGGTCTCGTCATAGTTCGTCCGTGTATCTGTGGTGTCACTTCTTACGTCTGTGATACCTAACTCTGATTTATGTCGGTTTTCTGCTAGCTGCGCGGCTGGCGCTTCATTTTCATTTATCTGTTCATGCAAACCATCGCCATCTTGGCCGATTGCACCTTCTGTATTACGATCAACGACGGGTAATTTTTGTAAGCTATTTTGATCGTGGTAACAGTTACCAAATAATTAATAAAAATGAGTAGAAAATATTTTATGCAAGTCAACCTGCTCCTGAAACCTGCAATTTCCTGTGAAATCACGTTTCGAGAAATTCCTGTCGAAAAAAATTTTCGTAATAATTTGAACCAAACTGATGAGTCAAAGTTTGATATACTTTTTAAGTCCTTTCGATTAATAAATTTTCTACTATGGAAACGGTGAGGAAAAAGGAAAGAAATCTAAATACGATAAGAGTGGCGCAACTAAGCATACTCATGCAAGGTATTGCGCAAATTTCCTACCTTCTTTGTGTAGTCAAGCAGCTCACTTAGGTCTCCCATTGATGTATAAATTGCTCTTTTGAATTTTCTGCTTCTCGTTTTTTATGTTATGCTCCTCATTTTCATATAATATGGTTTTTGTTCCACTCGTATTCATGCAATAAGAAAATAGACAAAAATTAGTTTTTATTTTTCACAAAATAATGACAAAATCTTGCATATGTTCATTTAACATTCGCTAGAAAAAGTCTGTTTGTGTTTAGCTATGACTTGCCTAGGAAATTCGGTAGCCAATTGTGATAGATCTGTGGTCGATTTTGGAATAACCATGTTGGGAGGAAGCCCAGCAGGTAACACAGAGAGTATGTATAGGCATGAAATTTACGTGATGGGAGATAATTACTACTTGCAGTACTGGAATTAAAGCATGGATTCTTGTTGAAACTGAATCTAGTGCCATGAACAGTCTTCCTAGCAATGTAGGAAAAATAAAATGCAATGTACCAATACTGAAGTCACACAAACCGTATTTTGCAGCAAACTTGGTGCTTAACAAAAAGTCAGTTGTTCCATAATTATACATATATACATTCAATAGAAGTCACTATTAAGTTATGTAACATAATTAATTTATCTCTAATTTTCTGTGGTTGCTGATCGTACAGTCCATCCAATGAATCTTGATGATTAGCAGATATATATTTTAGATGTCTTACAGGATAGAAGAAATTACTGCCTCTTCTTCTGATTGCAGGCATAAATCATGCTGTGAACGAATATTGGCGTAGTAAATAAAAATATTACTGTGGCTTGCATTTTTTATCACACACAGCGTTTACTACATACATTGTTGATACACGAGTGAAAATGATACGTCCTTTTTGTGTGAGATCTAAAATATAAGTACTCTCAAACGGGACTGAAACAAAATTTGTTTAAAAAATTGAATATTCTCCTGACATTTCTCTTTTGTTACAAAGATAATTTTAAAAGCCTATCTTTGCTGTCTTCTGTGGCAATGTACAAATTTCTTATTACTAATGAGGAAAAGAAAACATTCATAGAAGTTAATAATGATATAGAAAGTAAAAGATGTTACACAGAAGCTGTGATGGTAACACGTAAGAAGAGCGTAGTATATTACGTAACAGTCTTTAGAAAGGTTGAATGGAGCAGGATACCAGAAGGTAAACAGTCGATTTAAATAATTACCAAAGAAGACGAGAACATTGGTAAGGTGATGTGATGTCTGAAAGGTATGAAGTGAGGAGATAACTAGTTGTCTAGGCAGATAAGGTATATTTACCCATAACAAGGACAAAAGACCTAAAAGAACAGATCTGAAGTGGAAGGAAGATGGCCAAAAGCCCACCAAACAGATAAAATCATAGCTGTGGGTCGTTGAGCACTGTGTGTACTTACTGATGGCACATGACACATAGGAATAAAGTTTTGCACAAATTTAGTATATAAGTTTTGATTTGTTTACTGTTTGAGTCGAATATTCATTTCTTTGTTTGTTTTATCGTATAGGCATTTGTGTTCTACACAAATTGTCCATTTATTAGACAGTGACCTAGCCATGATTATGAAAGTGTCGAAGCTAGACATTGCATTTATTTAAAGAATTGTCAAGTTATTAGTTGCAGGAAATTTTCTTTCATATTTCTGTCTGTCCAGAATGTCTGAATGAAGTTTTACTTTTAGAGTATATATAAATATGAACTGGGTGCAGAATTAGCATTTAGTGCTAAACATGGCCACTGCATGACAGGTAAAATGAGTAGGATAAGAACTGACATGAAAGATGATTACATCTTGAATTTAGTAGATCTGGTAATAAAATTACATATTTACTGGTAGGAGTTCTTTTGGAATGAATATTTGTTATCTTGGATATCAAAGCTAGTAGTTACTATGGAAATGGAAATATCCTGCTTAGGAGATGGAGGAGGCACTAAGTTACATTCAGACTACAGAGTTTTTTATGGAAGTATTAAAAACCAATCAGATGTTGTAAACACCCGGAGTCCACTATAATTCCTAATTATTCAAATAGTAAGATTTGATTTACGGTGAAATTGAAGCTGAGGAGGACTAAGTGTTCTTTAAATAATTAAATCTGAGGTACTCCAAAGCTTTGAAAATATGTGAAGGCGAGGAGGCAGCCCTGTACTGCGCCAAATTGTGTGACGCCTTTTTGGTCTACTTGTTGCCTCTATGTGTTTGCAAAGTTACATAAATGATCGTAAAATACCAAGGAAACTAGGCTGAACCACCTGAAGACTTCGGGCAATTGCTTCGAGGAAATATTGGGGAATCTGCACAATGTGATCCGGCGGCAAACCCGTGAAGACTATTTACAACACATCCACCAGTAAAGCTTGAAGAGACACACCAAGGAAACTAATTCAAAACTGTATGCGGATAGTTGTTTATATATTTGTAATAAAATCTGCCATAGAAATCCAGTACATGGATGGATGCTTCTAAAAAACCAGCGCACCAAAGCAGAGAGCCTGTGAGACAGCAACTGCAGCCTCTTGAGATCATCTACTGGCACTGCTATCTGACTGCTAGAAGACTGACCAACAGCTGTCCAATACAATGAAGTGATTATTGTAAAATTGCAGTATCGACACAAGGTTCTCTAAAAGTATGGTTCCTGATGTAATCAACATTAAGAGATAGTTAGTGTTTTCTTGACCATTACACACTGCAGATCATCCTGAGGAGGTGAGTTTGGTCAAGAACTTTAAGTTCAGGAGTGGTAAGCTTAACTACATGTATGAAGGCTGTGGTTAGCACGCTATTCACGAATCTGCCTATTGCAAATTTTCTCTGATTCCAAGAGAACAGGTTCCTTGTATTTATAATAGGGAATGTTGTTGTGTGATAGTTCATACTAAAGCTAGAAAGATCTTTTTAGGTACTGATGCGAATTAGCAGATTAATACAAAAAGTTTAGCTCCTATGGTTGTCATTAATTTCCGTTTCTTTCTCGAATTTTGATTGATATTGGATTTTATCGGACAGAGGATCTGATTTGTTTCCTTTAAAGTAAAGCTAGTGGATCAGTTGGCCACTCAAAGCACATTGAGTGCAAGTTTTCTATTCATTTAATGGTTGTTGGTTGTCTGGGATTACTCGAGTGAGGTGATGTCTCAAGGTATGTAAGTGGTCATTATATTTGATCTAACAGTCCCTAGCAGTGAGTAAATCAGGAAACTTTTGATGGAAGAGTGCAGAAAGCGATGAATAGTGGTAAGTTCCTTGAAATTTGGAACCATATAAGGAGACTGCATATATCTATGCTGTAATTTGTTGATTGATGGAGCGACAAGTGATTGTTTTTCGCTTTGAGTTAATTAGTCAACAGTTGAGCTGCCTTAGCTTTGTCTATTGTCTTAAGGTTAGTGTAAACAGTGTAAACTGGTGGTCACACTTAGAGCTTTTATTTTATTTCTGTTGCTTTATCTATTCTGTTAGAAGGAATTAAATTGATTTGTTGGCACTCGGTCACTACTCTTTATAAAAGGTGTAAAATACTGAACTTAATTGGCACATATGAAGAACAAACAAAAAATAACATCTTATAGAATTCAAAAACCCCAAGTCAGAATTTTTTATTTCTGTCTGTAAGTTATAAGAAAGTTGCAGAAATATCTTTCGGGTATGTTCATCATACAATGACTCCTACAGTTAAATTTGCATGATTTCTTTAATTATGACTAAAACGGACTTGCATGTAGTAAATAGAGCATCTTGAGAAATATCAGAAAAATATTTTCTACAATAAATAATTCGCATTGAGTATTTTTAATGTAACAACATTTTATTAATTAATCAGTATGTGCATAGCAACAACTACACACTTCAGAACATGTAATAACCACCAAGTAATTGCAACATGACAGAGTAAACAAAAAACTGTCGATATCAATTTACATATCTTAACATGTTCCCTTAAATTAGCATCGACACACAGTATGAAGTCTAAATGTACAATCACTCCTTCACTTATTTCACAAGGCCATAGTTTCTTTCATACGTTTCACGTCTGGCGTTGCTAAGTGGTTTTGTGAAAGCATTGCCTAACATTTCTTCAGAAGGCAGATGTTCAACATTAATAACACCTGACTCAACATGCCTACTTAGAAAATGGTACTTTATATGCTTTGATCTTGAACTTGTCACTAGATTTTTGGGTCTCTGAATGGCACCTTTACTACCACAATATACTGTAAATGAGGTTATGACTCTGCTTGGATCTACCTCAAACAAAAAGTTGTCTTAACCACAGTAACTCTTTAACAGTTGATACCAAAGCCATATAATCGGCTTCACAAGGAGAAAGTATAATAGTTTTTTATTTTCTAGTAGACCATGAAATTAAGGGGTTTTGTAATTTTATACATGAGCCAGTTACAGAGTGTCTGACATTGATTTTACTTCCCCAATCACTGAAGGTCATTATTTCTCTGTTTCCATCTTTAGAGAATTCTGGCTTGTAGTACATGGTTCTCATCAAATATCTAAACAATATTTTTACTGACAACTAATGAATCTTTTTAAATTGATGGTTGTATCTGCTATGGACATTTACAGCGAAACACATATCGGGTCTGGAGATTTGATCTAGATAGAAGACATCTTATTGCTTCTTGATATGGTACCTTGATATCAGCGGATTCTACAACTTCAAAGTCCAAACCAAGTTCAAGTGGTATTGACACTGTTAGCTTCACTCATTCCAAATTTCTCCAGACCTGTTTTTGCTTAGGATTTCTGGGAGATTCAATTTTTCCTTTATAACAAAGCCATGCAATTTCAATGCCTCATATCTGCCCTAAGTCTTTTATCAAAATATGTCTTCAAAGAACTTTTGAATTGATCAAAACACTTTTATCATTTGATAATAATAGCACATCATCGACATATAAAGCTATGATGATAGTTTGGTGCTGCCTCTGTGAAAATAGTTACATGGATCAGTGTTTGAGCTATTCAGTTTCAGTTTTCTAAACACCTCATCAGCTTTTTGATCCCAGTCCCTACCAGTCCATTTGAATCCATAAACAGCTTTCTTCAGACTACATACTTTTCCAGGAGTTGCAAAATTTTCTGGTGGAATTACATAAATTTCTTCGTTTAAGTCTTCATACAAATAAGCATTAGTGATGTCAACATAGTCGATCTCCAGGTTCTCTCAAGCTGCCATAGACAATAGATATCTAATGAATGCATGCTGGACTACTTGTGAGAAGGTTTCCTGACATTCAACACATTGACCTTGAGCATATCCTTTTACCACAAAGCGTGCCTTAAATGATTCTGGTGTACTACTAGTCCACAGCTTTATTTAAATACCTATTTAGTCTTGAGTAGTTTATGTCCCTGGCTAGCTCTACTTCTTCAAATGTATTATTACGAACTAGAGATGAGAATTCTTTCTTCATTGTTTTTACCATTCTTCATTATTTGTCCCTTCCAAGGCATCTTTTTGAGAGAAGTCACTTCATAAACTTTGCTTGCAATTTTATTAACTGAGAGCAAATTTACTGCTCAGTTTGGGGTATGAATGACGTCAGATGCTTCTACGTCTCTTGTTTTATCGCCAGTATAACAGGTCAGATCTACACTTCCAGTAGTCTCTGCTACTAAGCTATCACCCTTCCTGCTGGTCACTAAACTATTACATGGCTTGACATTATGAAGCTTCTTTCCATTATTAGTAATATGAGACAAGGCACAGGAATCTAAATACCACATATCCTTTCTGTGATATTGTTTAACATCAGCAGCAAGAAAAGCTTTCTTTTGTTGTGTCTGTTTCCTAAATACATATCCATCATGGTTATTTTTTGACGAGCTTCCTTCTTTTTCGTTCTTGCTACAACAATATTTAGCAATATGATTCGGTTTATTGCACCTGTAGCACTTAATAATACGTTTTGAAGGAATATTCTTGTTTGTATATAGACAGATTGTTCATTTCCATTTGCATCTTCAGGTTTGACGTCTTGCAACAGTTTCACATTAATAGAATTTCCCATTATATGTGTGCCACTGTTTTCAAGTGCCATGATCGCACACTGATAATGATCAGGTAATCCAGCCAGGAGCAAAGTTCTTACCCACTCTTCACTCACCAAAAACTTCGTTTCATTTAACTTTAACATAGTCCTTATTATTCGATCGCTGCAGTCATCTACCGTCTTGCATTTATCTAATTTGGTTGTGATTAATGATCTGAGCAAACCCACTCTACGTGTGAGTCCTAAGTCTACAAATGCTTTTTCCAAGGCCATCCATACTTCTGCTGCCGTATTTGTGTCCCTTATAAGGGAGTAATTAATCTTGTCCACGAAAAGTATAATCTGGGAATGTGCTGTTTTGTTTCTCATCTTCCAAGAATCGTCCTGTTTCGTCGGATCCGAAGGAGGGTTTTCAATAAAATCCCACAGTTGATCATGGACCAAATACCCCTACATGGTATAACTGCCCACGTCGTGTTGTGCCGACACCACTGTAGCTTGAATGGATTTTTAAGTTTGTTCTATATGCCCGACTTCTAATTTCGCCACACAAGTCTCCAGGGTTGAGCAGTTATTGCCCGATGACGACATGCAATGCAGTTTGTTAAAACGGACTTCGCCGTTGTTAATTATGTTTTTAGATTTAATTTTATTACTCGTACAGAGACTCAATGTTCCTTTGTTTAACAGCGCGTCGTCAAAATAAGTATGAAATGCTTATGTCTTTGCAATACATAATGCCGACTGTTGAGTTAAAGTTTGTACCTATTTTGCTATTTAGAGAAGAGAACCCTAAGCGCTTCTGCTTCTATAGTCTCAATATGAAATGTTCACTAATTTCAATTTACTTCGTATCTCAGTTCAGTATTTAACACAAATTATATATCAATGTCATTTCAGAGATATTACGTCGGTTCCACACTAACGGAATAACACGTAATTGTCATTTAACATCACTTTTATTAATAATCCTTTTCCTTATGATGTAAATGTTAATGAATGATCACTATCTAGGAGGAAAGAGGGATTGTTCCTAAACATGAGATAATAGCTTTTAATGAGCCCGCAATCGTTAATTAAATAAAAAGTCACGTTCAAGGATGTTTTGCGAACAAATTTCGTTGCGTCCGTTTTCACGTATCTGTCAAAACTAATCCACTCGCCCACAATTCAAATTAATACTGACGTTAACTCCTTTGTCGGAATATCGAATCGTAACTGTTATGTGAAAGTTTATTCTAGTCCCTGAATTAATTCCTTTCAGATATGCGCACAACCGAACAGCAGAACAGAACACAAACTACTTGTTTTAACAACCGAACAACGCAGTGAGGTTACATTACGAAAATGTCCGCCCAATGACAATATCTTTGACTTTATCTTTTCTATGTTGCTTGATTAAATTATTCCTAATTACAATTTATTCAGCTATTTAACGAAAATATCTAACAAAAAATAATATAAATTTATCCCAACATAAAAGGTCCATTATAATGGCCAATTTCCACATCAAGTAATTTACATGCCTAATCAACTTTTCAAGTGCTAGAAGTCCAGTTGAGGCTGTACCACTCATTTTTAACATTGAGTGAGAAGGAAAATATTGGCAATATGCATGCAAGAATGACCAGTCGGCAAAATATGAATGATCGGCACAGGCCAAACTGGCTCTGGATTTCCGAGCATGACTTCGATTTTAACATTTATAAAACCTTACTTTTACACCTGTGCTTCGGCCCATAACCTTTTGTTGGGCATTTTTAATATAAACGTGAAAGCTTTTTGAAACAAAGTTTTATTACTTAATCAGTATGTGCATAATAACAACTACACACCTCAGGATATATAATAACCACCGAGTAACTACAACACAGGAGTAAATAAAACTATCGATATCAATGTACATATCTTAATAATTCGGAATAAGGAAATAAATTGAATTATCTCCTTTTTTATAATACATACTCAGAGTTCAGAGATATTGTTTATATAAATAAATTGAAGTAGCGAAATACACTATTAACATTGCTGGAATACACAAAAGGCAAAGGGATAATTTTCATTCCAAGAACCTGGGCATCTATATGAAGTATTCATGCTACTTAATATTACATTACGAAAAATAATAAATTTACTACAAGGTGACATTGGTTTTAACAAGGTATACAGTAAATAGAAGAGAAACTTCAAGTTCTTTGTATATTAATAACAGAGATTAATGACTTACAGCCGGCCGAAGTGGCCGTGCGGTTAAAGGCGCTGCAGTCTGGAACTGCAAGACCGCTACGGTCGCAGGTTCGAATCCTGCCTTGGGCATGGATGTTTGTGATGTCCTTAGGTTAGTTAGGTTTAGCTAGTTCTAAGTTCTAGGGGACTAATGACCTCAGCAGTTGAGTCCCATAGTGCTCAGAGCCATTTTTTGAACTTACGAAGTGGTAAACCAAACTCATTCAGCTACTCTGATATGAAGTAGATTTATCTTAGTAGTTTTCACACGAATTTTGAAGTGATAAAAACTGTTGTAGATTTTTCGATGAATTACTAATAACTGGTAGATGTTACAGTGATTTTTATCTGGATTACTCATTCGTCGAGTAGACATCATTCCTGAGAATTTAAAACCATTCATGTAGCAGTGGTGTGTTTGATTGTGTAGTGACAGGTCTATTGAGTATTAATAACTGTAACAAATTCTGTAAGTGCAATTCTAACAAAAAGAATATTGAGAAACAATAGATTAAGAATCCTCAGCTAATTCCACATCAGAAACTACAAATTATTGTGCTATGTGCAGGAATCTGTGAAGTATAGCAGGTGCCCTTGAGCTCATTATTTATTAAAATATTAATTTTTTCTGGTGCACTTGCTGCATCTTATTGCAGTGGCTTCTTGGAGTGTAATTACTGTTTGATAATATTGTTATTAACAGCAAAGTATGGTCCAGCATTAAAACATACAACTGGAAGTCGAACTAATAAATTTCACACAATAGACTATGCAAGATGGCACAGTACAGTTAACAGTGCCTCTGATCATAGTATGGGGAGAAACACCCCTCTGAAGATGTCCAGCGCAGCTCTGGACGAAACATTAGGAGCTGAAGAGTTTCATGGACCACGACCTTACATCCCGGAAGGTTTACCAGAAGATATGACAGTGCCTCTGTTATTTTTCAGCAGGTGGGCTTATTGTGGTGGGGACAGTGTCAGATGAGGTGAGTAGAGAGAGAGAGAGGGAGGCAGAAGGCAGCGAGAGGTTCTGGCAGTGGGTAGCTAACAGCTCCGAGGTTCAAAATGGCTCTGAGCACTATGGGACTTAACTACTAAGGTCATCAGTCCCCTAGAACTTAGAACTACTTAAACCTAGCTAACCTAAGGACATCACACACATCCATGCCCGAGGCAGGATTCGAACCTACGACCGTAGCGGTCACGCAGTTCCAAACTGACGCAATTAGAACCGCACGGCCACACCGGCCGGCCCAGCTCCGAGGGTGGCAGCTTGTGTGCAGGTTATGAATGTGGGAGGAAGGGGTGGCAGGTATATGGGCTGACATGATTGTAGTGGCTGATGAGAAACGACACACACAGAAGACAATGTGGGAATATGAATTGGGAGGGGATAACAGAATTGAAGAAGGGGAAACTGGTGGGTGGAGGCAAAGTGCATAGAATTAAATAGAATGGTGTTTGAGCCACATGAGGTGTGTCAGGTTTCCCCCTCATTCTGGGTACCAACAAGTGAAATTTCAAGTCATCTGATTTGCTTCGAAAAATTGTTTTGTGTAGATGAAGCAAAGCTACAGCCATCAGTGTAGTTAGCTTCTTAGTAAAATTTTACTTTTTGCATAAAAAAATGAATACCACTGTTTTGAAATTCATATGTGTTCTCCACTATGCAATCTTTCTCATTCGATTTCGAGGAAACTACTACTTTTCTGCACCTTATAGCTATGTATTGCAGCTTAACGATGAGCTTTTGTATTTTTCATTATGGTCCATAGTTCTTGTGATACTTTGTGGTAAAGTAGAACATTGTGCTAATTTTGGAAAGATTTCAGTGAAAAATGTACTTGCTGGCCAGTTTATATTTGGTTCACTTTATGCCAACCGTTACTGCATACGAAATATACTTAACATATCGATATTATTTTTAACAGTAGAAGGAGAGTCCTATCTCTTTCCATACTCGAGAAAATTTGGGAGATGCACTGCACATTCTCCATGATGACTTTGGCAGCTGCATGCCATTCGCTTGGCTATTGCTGCCTGCTATGTCAAGTGCAGAGCTGCTTTATCTTCCTTGTCTTCATATACTGCCGGTACAAACCGAAGCTGGAAATGAAAGAAAAACCCAACGCATGAAGCTGTCTGTATGTTTTTTCAGTCTATGCTACCCTGTTTTCATAAACAATGTTACCTATATTACCGGTATTATTTTGCTCAGAATGTACATTATTTTATATTTTGGGTCATTAATGTCTGAATTGTGCACCTTACAATTGCCATTTTAGCTGAGCTCGCTGCAACTGTTGACGTGCTCCATTACTGGTTGTTTCAAATGATGCAAGAGCAGTATAACCATAACATGGCTCCAGAACTGTACTTGATATATGCGAAGCAAGTAAAACAAACGTACATTCTGTTAACACATGTCTACAGAAAAGCCATCTGAAATAGACAACAGGAAAATAAAGCTTTTTTGCGTTCGAACAATGCGATTGTGTGTATAGGAGATAACGATACGTTCACTTTTAATATGTTCTTCTACAGGAAAGCATAGGAATGAAAAAAAAAACGTTTGTTACATTTTTGATAACTGAAGGACATTGTAATACATTTACTATTGATACATTCTTCATGAGAGAAGTGTATGAAATTAAAAGAAACTATTGTTTTACGATCTAATAACTGGCACTGGGCTTCTGATCACAGTTGTTGGTTTCTTTGCACCTTTCTCGTTTTCTCTGATTGTTCTAAGAAAGTGTGCACACCTCGCTACAATTCCCTCTCTCTCAAACAGAAAAGACCTACTTTTACATTTTTAACATGAAGCTTACCTTTCTGTTTTTCTTCTCGAAAGAACTGAACTGAGTTATTTATCAACTCTTTTCCATCCAAGCATACTCTTCGATAACGTATATTTGCACAATGATTATCCATTTCGGCAGACGCTAAGAATACACAGAAGTAGTAGCACACTATGACTACAATGTGACAGTTAATTGTCAAGCCATGAGTGTCAATCATGCACTGTTGAATATTGTCTGATGCCTTTGGACCTATCTGTATGTTAATTGAGTTTAGTTCCGTTTGCTGATGTCGGATACTCTACAATAATAGGTTATCGTTAACTTGAAAACTAACAGCAGCGAGATTGCAGCTGTAGTAAAAGCAGTATACACTCAAGAGGTGGAGAGCATGGGCATACGCCATATGGTGCTTCGCCATGGAAAAGGCTCCTCTATTTACTTCTATGCTTTGTGGGTGGAGGGTGCAGATACAGTGGGTTACCTGAGATTGAGTCCAGGGCACTTACAGGAGCCTAGCCACCTTAGACAACGTATCTGGAGTGACAAGAACCCTCATTGCTTAGCATACTGAAGGTCTTGCAGAGCCCTTCACAAGCACTCATCCCAGTCCTACCACCACCCAAAAAAAACCAGCTACAAAGTGGCACCCAGTCGTCACGTAATATCACCCTGGACTAGAAAAACTGAATCGTATCCTTCGCCAGGGCTTTAATTATCTCTCATTCTGCTCTCAAATGAGGGTATTACATCGCCCACCCAACCTACAGAACTCCTAGCCCATCCCCATTCCCAACCAGTTGCCACAGGGATCATATCCCTGTGAAAACCAAGTTGCAAGACCTCCTCAATCCACCCACCTAGCACTTCCTACTCCAGTCCTGTCACAGGCTTATCCTACCTCATGAGGTCAGGCTACCTGTGAAAGTAGCCAAGTCATATAGCAGTTCTGTTAAATCATTGCACAGTTTTTTTTATATTGATATGACTACCAACCAGCTGTCCACCAAGATGAATGGCTACCAGAAAACTGTTGTCAAGAGTAAAATTGTCCACCTGATTGCACAACGTGCAGCTGAGCACAACACTCTCAATTTCAGTGGTTGCTTCAAAGGCTGAGCCATCTGGATCCTTCCCTGCACCACCAGCTCCTCTGAACTGTACTGATGGGAGTCGTCCTTGCAACAAATCTTCCACTCCTGTAATTGTCGTGGTCACAATCTCAGGTAACCTACTGCCATCGGATCCTCCACCCATCAGTTTACCCTTCCCGTTTCCTGTCAACACATCCCAATTCATGTCCCCATATCTACTTCAGCAAGTGCTGCTTCCCATTGGCTGCTACGTTTGTGCCAGCCTATATACCTGCCACCCCTTCCTCCTGCATTCATAACTTGCAAACTGGCCGCCTCCCTCCGAGCTGCTAGCCACCCACCTCCAATCCCTATCCCTGCCTCCCGCTCCCATTTCCCTCTACCTGCCCCGCCCGACACTACCCCCACAGCTCCCAGTCCACCTGCCGAAAAATAACTTTGGTGGTGTCGGTCGAAATGGGAGCATGCAGGGACAAAGGCGTGTGTATGTGTGTATTCAATTTTCTCCAGCTCGTCAAAGTATAACTCTGAAAGCTACCAAGTTTTGTTTCTTTTGTGTGTGCCTGTTGACAACTCAATGTTTCTGATTTTTGGTGAGTGGTGTCCTTTATTCTTGAAGCATTTACATATCATTGTTTCAAATCTTTCTAAAAATTTCTTAGTGAGCATCGGCAGACAACGCCTTTGTAGAACATTTCTGCTGGGTAGAAGCACCATTGGTTGGTATTTCTTTAAGTATAACACTTTAGTAATGTATAAACTACCTGACAGATTTTCCTAATGATTTCACTCATTATGATATTACGATGCATGAAAGAACGGATCAAATAACTGGAAAATATACTAATTATACGTAAAAATTGTTATCGTTGAAACTTATGAATGATTACGTTTATCTTTGGTAGTTGGTTGGTAGCTTTGTAACATCTGTGAATGTTGTGTTTTTAAGTTTTCTGCTAACCTGTAGTTGTCAAAACAAGAAAATGTGTGATTGCCATATGTGAATGGTGATTTTTCCATTGCGAGATTTTTATGACGTATCAACAACTTGAAATAGTAACTGATTTGAAGACTTATGGCCTTATATACATTAACGCTCGTCCTCACGTGACAAACACTTGCTGTGGCTAGCGATAGGGTGTCTGATATGTCTGCATTTGTGACAGCCAAGTAGTTTGATGTGTGAAGGTCTCGATGGCGCTGCAGTGTGCAGAGATACATAACTACCCTGTAATGACAACTGAAATTTGTATATTTACTATTTGGTAAGAACAATATTATGTAGTTTCCTGCTACTTAGTATTTAGCGTTTTCATATTCTCACATATCAGTCAGTACCGACACTGACAATACGTTAATTTTGGTAAAAGGTGATCGAAGGGCAACTAACGCTACCACTGTATTTATTTTTTGATCTGCTGAAAATACTTAAGTTCGCTGTTTACTGCACCCAATGTGAATACCGCAGTGGTTGCATGAGATACGGGAATATCAGAAAGTAACTACAGTGAAAGTAAACGATTATGATGATATAGTCGTTGCCCAGCAGTGAAAAGGAAGGACTCCATAATTTGTAGTGCCCGTCGGGCTTTATTCTATAAAATATCAGCCATTTGAGCGGTACGGTGCTGTGGCGGGTGGGGGGAGGGCAGGGGAGGAAAGGAAATCGTTATTACGATATTTTGTGCTGTACGTCCAAACTACTAACTCCCCAATTCCAACTTTCGTAATTGCTGCCCAGAACAGCTGAAATTTTACTAACGACTGCTTACTGTATTTGCATGAAAAAAATACCATTTTTCATAATTATTTACCCACCGTTGGTAGTTTATTTCATTTGTCTATTGCAGTTTAGATTTCTGAAAATGCAGTTTAGTTTATGAGGTAACAGGAAGTTATAATAGTCAAAAAGTTTTCGTCCACTTCATGTCACCATCAGTTAGCCTCATAACACCAACCACTGATTAAATTGATATCTGATATTTGCAACCAAATAGGTACCCAAAATAAACCTGCCATAAATCCAGATGCTGACCTTAACCATAACAGAACTCTAATGACTGTAACTGTAACTCAGTTTGAGATAGTATACTGTTCACGCCACCCAGTTGTTTATAGGATGATCTAAACAAATACATAACAAGATATGGTTTGGCAGAAAGTAATTTCCTATTTTGTGGATTTATTAGTGATGCTTGTGTGTATTTTGATTCATGAACTATTAACAACAATGCAATGTTTCTGAGAAGCTACATCCACACTCGGCAAACCGCTGCAAATTTAGTGCAGAATGGACTTCTCATTGTATTGGATTTTCTTCGTGTTCCACATACGTAAGGAGCATGGGGAGAATGACTGCTTAAATACTTCTGCTTGCACTGTAATTAGTCTAATTTTGTCTTTGCCATGTGTGTGGGGGACACTGCATAGGAAGCTGTTGTATATTCCTAAATTTCTTACTTTAATATGAGTTCTTGAAACTTTGCAAGCAGATTTTACCAGGACAGTGGGGCTCTACCTTCAAGCAACTGCCAGTTCAGGCTTTTCAGCATTTCTTTGACTTAAAAAACTTGTGACCATTAATGCTGCCCATCATTATATACAGGCAGAACCCCCTTTAGCTCTATTTGGTATGGCTCTTGCAATTTGACCAATATCCTAGGACGGGTTGCACAAGTGTTCGAGGAACCTCCTTTGTAGATTGACTGTGTTTTCCCAGTATTCTGCAAATTAACTAATGTCTGCCACTGGCTTCACCTATTACAGTGTCTCTGGGATTATTCCAGTTTGTATCCCCACAAATTGTTACATCCCAATATTTGCCTGAATCAGCTGATTCCAGTTATGACTCATTGATACTGCATTAATCAGGTACTCTGTTTTTATGAAGTGCACAGTTTTACATGTATGAATGTTTAAAGCAAGCCTCCAGTCTTTGCACCTCAGCTTCAGTTGGTGACTCTCCATCCAAGACAATATGTTGCAGACCCAGAACCACCAGTCCAGTCACAAATTTTGATACACTAAATGATCGCATTTTGTTAATAAAAGTTGATGCCATCAGATACTTTTCAGGAGTCAAGAAATACAGTAGGAACTGGTTTGCTTCTTCCATGGTTTTCAGGATGTCATTTGAGGAAAGCAAGTGTGAGTTTGGCATGACTGATGTGTTTGGAAGCTGTGCCATTTGTCACATAAGAGTTCATATTGTTAGAGGTACCTCACTGTGTTTGGACTCAGAATACTTTCTCAGATTCTACAGTGTGGTGATATTGAGCAGTTGTTTTGTGACTCACTTCTACCATTGTTGTAGATAGTTGTGTTCTGTGCTTTTTACCAACTTGTGGGCACAGTGTTTTTGTTTGATCTATGGTAGGCTATATTGTGCGTAAGAGGGTATAAACTTTCAGCAGTAAATGAACCAAGTTTTGATTCTTCTCCATGTGTTTGCAAGCAAATGGTTTGTAATATGTGAATATTACCGTTTACTTCCACATTACTTCACTTCTTCTTATCTCAGTATTTCTCAAATTAAGTACCCTAGGTACTGAAAGTCAAGATTCATTGGGTATTGTGGTAGATGACTCTTATTTGATCCCACAGCTACTATATTTGACCCGAGACTGTCTCTTGAAAGCCACAGTTGTAGTAGAGCATTGGGAAACAGAAAAAAAAGATACAAACCTGTAACATCAAAGTGTCTACTTATATGATGACTGTCAACTGGTGATCAAAAGGCTCATTGCCATCTATCGGCCAAAGTTTACTTATGGTGATGGCTGCTTTCGCATTGTGTGCAAACGTTAGCTATTAGTTGATGTTTGCTCATAGGCAACCTGGCGACAGTATACAATAGCTAATGAGAACTGCTGTATCTAATGATTTCTTTCGGCAAGTAGGAATTGATTACATTTGTTTTTGATATGTAGAATGCCAGAATAATTTTTACAGATCTGATTATTATGAATTTTAAGGTTGCTGGCTGATTTTTCTTATTTGTTTGGTTGTTGGTAAAACAAAGATGTGCTGACAGACTGACCACTAGCAAAACCTGAGCTTAGTTAGGTTGGAGTGTGACAGTTTGGTTGTGAGTTGGGAAAGCCAATGAATGTGTGTGTGTGTGTGTGTGTGTGTGTGTGTGTGTGTGTGTGTGCGTGTGCGTGTGCGTGTGTGTGATCTGTAGCATAGCCTGAAGTCTAAGTTAGGTTGGAATGTGATAATCTGCTTGTGAATTGGTGAAAGCAGTCTCACCCCAAAAATTAGACTGCTGTAGTAGACCAATGTGTAATGTAGCATTAAACTTAATTTTGTCATTGGAATAACAGACTTGTATGTGCTATTACCAATTTTGCCAAAAATATCAATCATTCGGCTAAACTCTAGCCTTATATAACAAAATACCAGCTAATTTTATTTACAAACCATAGGCAAATTATGAATGAGGATCTCATTGACTACGTACATCTCACCCACGATTCAGTGTGCCAACTTCTCAGAATTCTTCACACGAACTGTCACCCACAGCAGCACACAACGGAAAAGCAGAAGACAACATAACTGCATGTTTACCCATCTATTTCAGCTAACGATACTATTAAAATTGTTTTAGCACTTCTGATGTGTTTAGTTTTTGTCAAAGCTTTATGTGAGTTTTAAAAGTTCCGAAATTTGTTGTAGTTGTAATTCCCTGTTAAACTCTAGATAGTATAAAACTAGATGAATGAGCCATTTGGAGAAGAGGAGGCAAAATCTTCATGTAAGACCATGCATATGTTAACGGTTCAGTGTTATATGCCAACATTTGGACTGACATCTTTTTTAACTATCAAATTCTCTTCTTATTTATTCCTCCACTCATCTAGGACAAAATAATAATCCAGTTCATATGTGTCTCCTTACCAAATAGAGACCTTCCTTCCTTTTGTGATGAAAAGTAAGTTTTTAATGTTTTACTTTTAGATTTGTCATTTTACTTATTTTAATACAATGTAGGCCTATTCCAAATTTTATAGGTGTGATGCACAGTTGCGCAGTTAAGGGATGGGCTGAAAGATGCAGAAGCAGAATGAGGCGATGGCACATCAGCGCTCAGCTCCGCGATGGAAAGAATGGATACCTCTTGTCACTCAGCAGGTGTGTCAGATTCAAGTTTAATGTGACAATTTCTTGAGAAATCAATATTCAGGATCTTATGAACTTCTCATTATAAATCATATGTTGGGTATCTTGTGAACCAGAGTATCTGTACTAGTACTTGTTGGAAACACACATTACATCTGCGTGATCTGGAAGTAATGGCCACTGTTTATCTTTCCAGTAACACATTGCTATGTAAAATATCAAGTAGCTCATCCATCTGTTTGAATTTCTTCCACGCCTTCATCTTACATTTAAATATGAGTATATACTTGAGGGTATATGGGGGCGTAGGGGGACGGGGGTGCCCTCGACTGGGAACCAACATGCTCATTCCTAGAAAATGTACGCTTTGGGTCTGTGAGGTACAGAACTTTGTGAACACACAGTAATCTACCTTCATGAGTTTATTCCCTAATAACAGTTTACAGTGACACACACACACACACACACACACACACACACACACACACACACACACACTACATTGACCTGTCGTTGCTGTGTCTGTCACCCTAGCACCGGATAATTATGGACTTTTTGGGGTCTTGTGAGATGAAAAGACACCTACTCAACATCCAGGCCATGCTAGTTAACACAGCAGCCAGCAACTCACTGCGGAGGGACTGTGCAGCAGGTGTCCACTTGTACTGACACAAGTAGTTCATCAATATTCCAAGATAGTGGCAGCTTGTGTGCGTGTATGCAGATTCCACTATGTGCAAGCCTTGAACCCTTACTTTACCCCCCCCCCCCCCCCTTTCTCCAAGAAAAAGAGCTACAGAAGGGTGCTCACAGCGACCACCTTAGCGTTGTAAATTTGCTTCATCAGTTACGGCATTGCAACATTTATTTCATTTGCAGACACAGTAACAGTTCGTACCGATGAGCAGGCTTTTAAAATAACAACTTGGTATGTGACTTATGCTGTATATGCAAGACAAATTAATAAATGGAATAAGAACACAAAACTGACAATTAAATATGAAACTGAGCAATGGAAAATCCAGGTTGGAATATCAACAGTTATGAAAAGGATAGATGGCTACTCACTATA
Source organism: Schistocerca americana (assembly GCF_021461395.2). Taxonomy (NCBI): domain Eukaryota; kingdom Metazoa; phylum Arthropoda; class Insecta; order Orthoptera; family Acrididae; genus Schistocerca; species Schistocerca americana. Next base: position 111,144,613 of record NC_060120.1, read on the forward strand.
AAGATGACACATAAGTTGGAGACAGGTGCAACAAAAAGACAGTTACACACAAAGCTTTTGGCCTAAGCCTTCTTCATAAAGGAAAGGAATACACACACATAGCTGGAGGTCCGGCTAAAGCAGCTGGGGACAGCGGTCATGTGTGCATGAAATGTCTGCTTGTGTAAATGTGTTTTCCTTTCTTTTCTGAAGAAGGCTTTGGCTGAAAGCTTAGTGTGTAACAGTCTTTTCGTTGTGCCTGTCTACAACTTGTGATGACAGTTGCATTCCACAGTTCTTTATTTTCGCTGTTCACAAGCCCCCCCCCCCCCCCCCCCCCCTGTCCCCCGCCTTCCCCAAAATTAAACAGTTAATATGGCCAGTTCACTATTGGTTAACTTTTGATAAGCCTCACTAATAGTTTGCAGGCAAACATCAGCATACTGCTACAATAGCTTACCATTGAACATTTATGAGCAGTAAAAACCTAGCCACACAGTTCTTGCAGAATAATATGGTACATGTGACACTATTGAACAGCCTGTCATTATTTTAACACAGCCTATTTGTGTTACACTTATTTCACGGTTAAGTTGATGCATTGTTGTTGATCTAACCAACACAGGTTTCTCGTCTGAAAATCGGCCATGGACTGACTGTCTAGAGACCAAAATCAGGCCTTTATATATCCTCACTATAGTAGGTACTGAAACTATACGTTGTTCGATGTTTAATTTACAGAAATTACAATTAAACATAACTCATTCCATTAACTGAATATATAGAGAAATTCCTTCTTTTTTAATAGTTTCTTCTACTACAAGGGTTAGGCTGAATTATTTGTTTAAATGATGAAATTAAAAGATAGTGCTATACAAACAATACTTTTGACAAATCTGGTAATTATTTTGGAATTAATTAAGGGCTGGCTTTGCTAACATGTTTTGGAATAGAGCCAAATAAATACTTAAAGACTGCTAGTGGTTTGTCTTCCAAATATGTATAATCAGTGTAGAATTTATATTTGTTTATAAGTCAACAATAGAATCTAAGTCATGGAACAATTACTGATTTCACCCTGTAACAAAATATATTAACTAGGAATAATCAAAATAAATTAGGAAATTGATGACACACACAAAATTAGATCTGGTGGTATAGTCCTTAAGATTGAGGGCCAGCCTTTCTATTTTATGAAAATGCAGATTATACTCATAAGTGTTAATGGTAATTAGTCAAAAACTGAAAATAAAATGAATTTAAGGAGGCAGATGGCAAAACAAGAGAGGAAGTAAAAAGATCCCAGCTTGCTTTGTCACAAACTCAACGTGTCATCTTTATGATGAAAAGCACTCTATCCTTTTCATAGTTGTTGACAGTTAATCTGTATTTAACAGTACTGGAAGACATGGAAGACTTAATTTAGTTGCTGCTTGGAAGAAATTTTAACTTGTTGGTAGTAATTACATTTTTCCGTATAATCAGGATTAAATCATTATCCTCGGTTAAATTGAACAGGCAGCAATTTACATTTGTTAGTATGTGTCATTCATTATGAAACATCACATGATAGAGTTTTTTTTTACTATTTTTTTGAGTGTGAAAGATAGTTCAGCTGCACTAAAATTTTTACATGTAAATATGGCATTTAGAGTTGAATTGAAAGAGTAAATTATACCTTCAGAACATTGTTTAAGAAATGGCAGCTAAAGATGCATTAAAATTCTAGTGCAATCACCTCTCAGAGAATTAGTCATAAACAATTCTTTGTCACAACTGTACACCCTAAGAACACTGCTGCTTCTGGGCAAATTAACCAGTCCAACGAGGATCACAGAGGTACATATTCTCTTTTCTGCTCATCTCTAGGAATGTTGCAATCTCTTCTCACAAAGTAAGGAACCTCTTCAGAGATTATCCACAGCTTAACTATTGAACTTTGGAGTGGTATTGAACATTGACATATTTGGCTTCAAAATCATCCACGAATTCCTTAAATATACAATGTTTCAATCCAGAGAACTTACGTGAAGTTTGCAAAGTATGAGAGAGGTACTGGAAGATTTGGAAAGTATGAGAAAGGTACTGGAAGATTTGGAAAGTATGAGAAAGGTACTGAAAGAACTGACATTGTGAGTGCTGGTTGTGATTATTGTGGTCCAGCATACAGTTTGAATCTGTCAAAGTTTCAAATAAGGAGTGAGAAATGTATCTTAGAGAGAATGTGCAGAAGTAGAGTGATCCTTATGATAGAGGCTTAATATCTTGGTGACATTGAGTTCATTTGAAACTGAGTGCTAACTTAGGTACAGGAAATGTAGAACAAATCAGCCATAGCATGTTGAAATAGTCAACCCGACTTTCAGTTGAAGTGATGCAAGTCAACTATAGGAAATCAGTCAGAACATTATGACCACCAACCCACTGTTGATATAAACCTGTCCAGGTGATCCACGTTCAGATGGCGTGGGGCTGGGCAGCCACCCCCATTTACAGATGTCAGATGTCATTGGCTGGGCAGACTGGTAAAACAGGACCATTGGCAAACTGTGGTGAACTAACATCAGACCTTAATGTTAAGCAGAGAGCAAGTGTGTCTGAACACACAGTGGAGCAAACACTTTTAAAGATTGGCCTCCACAGCCAATGACCCATGTATGATGTAAACATCACAACATTGACAAATACAACTGAAATGGGCATATGGCCGTTGGCACTGCACGTTGGCGCGGTGGCAGAGCATTGCATGGTCTGATGAATCCTGATAGCTTCTTTGTCATGCTTATGGGAATGCGAAAATCTGTCTTCTTCCAGGGTAAGAGCTCCTTGATACAAATACTGCTGGACAGAGACAAGCTGGCAGTGGCTCCATTATGCTATGGGGAACATTCATGTGGGCATCTGTGGGTCCAGTGGAGCTTGTGCAAGGCACCATGATGGCCAAGGAGTATCATACACTGATTGCAGAACACGTACATCCCTTCATGATGATCATGTTTCTCGATGGCAGTTGCATTTTTCAACAAGATAATGCGCTATGTCACAAGACCAGGAGTGTGATGGAGGGGTTCAAGGAACACAGCGGCGAGTTCCAATAGATTTCCTGGCCCCTCAACTCACCAGATCTGAAACTGGCTGAACACATCTATGATGTGATTGAACTTGGTGTCAGAGCTCATCGTCCCCCACTGGAATTTACAGGAATTAGGTGACTTGTGTACGCTGATGTGGAGCAAACTTCTCCCAGTGACCTAACAAGGCCTCGTTGCTTCCATGGCACTATGTGTTGCTGCTGTGTCCATGCCAAAGGTGGCTATACCTACCACCTATTAGGTAGGTGGTCATAATGTGGTCAGTGTAAATCAGATGACTAGATGGAGTTAAGAAAATGCACCCATGGAATACAAATCCAGTGCCTCAACCACATCACTCCCTTCCAAATTAACACTGTGCCATGCTCTGTTCTTGCCATCTCAACTCAGGTTCAGACAGTTATTAAAATAATCTTCGGAAAGTACTTTCATGTTTTTCAAACACCACCATTGGAAATAGACCTCCAACTTACTATCAGCAGCTGATCAACTGGCACAGTAGTTAAGATACTGGAGCAGTGCCACCAACCATACCAGAATTTGTGTAAATGTACCTGGGGATGTATTGAAGAATATAATACAACCAATGTGCTTTGAACCTTTATGTTATTGGCCAGTATGGTGACTGTAATGTCATGCAAGCACATGTATTTTAACTAACAAAGTATAGGGACCACTGCAGAAATGGGGATTTTGGGCAAGCATGTTCTTGTTTTTCTGTGAAACATTTTAAAAAAGTTTAAAATATAGACCACAGTGAGGAAATAGTGGTTTTAATGAAGGGCGTAAATGTAACTATTGAATGTACAAGCAAAAGAGCAGTATTTTGGACTTCTTGCGCCTTGTATAAATGAAAAAAACTAATTACTTCTTCTAACTTGTTTCTGATGTGACCATTATAGAAAAGTTCCATAAATTAAGTACACTCATGGTGCCAACATATTACTTCATGCTCCCCATCCTTTTTTTGGGGAGGGGAATGATGCTGGTACAACATGTACAATCTTCTACTAGCTGTACAGTGGCTTGTGGAGTAAAGATATAGACAGGGATGTGGATGTACACTTGCCTAAATGCATTTTGTGGAGATTGTAACTGCTGAACAGTTGAATAATGTTGCTGTGTGAATGATGTTGGTGGTGGTTTCCTATGGCAGCCAGTGGCTCACAGTACATGGCTGGTGATGTTATCATAAACGGTAGTACATTCCTAATCTGTGTCGCCATCTGCATGAATGATATTTGTATTCATAATATTTTGAGTTATGAAAAGAATAGTTGCTACTCACCAAATAGCTGAGATGCTGAGTCACAGATAGGCACAACAAAAAGGCTGTCGGAAAGTGACCTTTTGACCAAAAAGGCCTTTGTTAAAATTAGATAACACACACACACACACACACACGGACAACCACAGTCTCTGGCAGCTGAAGCCAGACTGTGAGCAGCAGTGCAGGATTGGAGAGACAACTGGGTGGTGGGAGTAAGGTGGAGGCTAGGGTGGGGAGGGATAGCAGAGTAGGGGTAAGGGGTAGGAGCAGTAAGGTGCTGCTTGTGGGAGTGTACAGGGACGAGTTGGAGACAGAGTAGGGCAGCTAGGTGCAGTCAGGAGGTTAGACAGAAGGTAGGGGGAAGAGGGGGGTAGTGGAAAAGGAGAACATTAAAAAGACTGTGAGTGCATTGGTGGAATAGAGGGCTGTGTAGAGCTGGAATGGGAAAAGGAAAGGGACGAATGAGTAAGGGTGATGACTAAAAAAGTTTGAGGCCATGAGGGTTACTGGAACATAGGATATATTGCAGGGAGAGTTCTCACAGGTGCAGTTTAGAAAAGCTGGTGTTGGTGGGAAGGATCCAGTTGGCACAAGCTGTGAAGCAGTCATTAAAATGAAGAACGTCGTGCTGGGTGAGGGGTGCTCAGCAATGGGGTGATCCATCATTTCTTGGCCACAGTTCGTTGGTGGCCATTCATGCCAACAGACAGCTTGTTGATTGTCATGCCCATGTAGAAGGAAGCACAGTGCTTGCAGCTTAGCTTGTAGATCATATGACTAGTTTTGCAGGTGCCCCGCCTTTGACGGGATAGGTGATTTTAGTGACTGGACTACTTCATTGTACGTGGGCATGACAACCAACAAGCTGTCTGTGTGCTTGAGTGGCCACTGGTAAACTGTGGCCAAGAAACAGCTGGACAACCCCATTGCTGAGCACATCTCCCAACACTAAGTTCTTCATTTCAGTCACAATTTCAGAGCCTGTGCCACCTGTATCATTCCGACCAACACCAGCTTTTCAGAATTGCGCAGGTGGGAACTCTCCCTGCAATATATCCCACATTTCCATAATCCTCCTGACCTCAACCATCGTTAGTCATTGTCCTTACTCATCTAGCTCCTTCCCTGTTCCCATTCCAGCACTACACAGCCCTCTATTCCACCAACACATCCTTAGTCTTTTTACTTATCTCCTTTTCCACAAGCCCCCAAGGAGTCCACAGCTCTTTTGTGGGTATGTGTGTGGTACACATGGGGCCCTGAGGTATTGCAACCTCTCGTTTCTCCCAGGCTGCACTCCCTTTGCCATATCCACTCCTTCCCATACTAACTCCTTTGCCTCCTGTCCTGGCTCCTTGCTCTTTTCTAGTACCTGAGCTGTCACCGCCTTGTGTGTACCTAGTAGTAGTTTGCTCATCTTTTTGTGGCATTGGAACTCCCGCCACACCAGGCAGCCATTGCAACAGCTGCATCGTACCCATGGAGTGAGCACCTTATTGGAATGGGTGGACACTCTGCACATGAAATGTGCTAAGTTCTGCGTTCCTAGTGGCTCTTCTACGGCCATCTCTTCCGATAGGAACACTACTCTTTGTACTCCTGCTTTTGCTCTTCCGGCCTTCCCCTGCCTGAGCACTCCCCAGGAATAGGGCCTGGCCTGATGGCTTGGGGCGAAACCCTTTCCCTGTTACTTGGTTTGTTCCAGGACATGCAGGGAAACTTTCGCTGCTACCAGATCATTATTTTTTGTAGAACACATCAAAGATAAATTTGGTGAAGTTGACTCCCTTAGTGAGGTGTGATCAGATTCTGTAATGATTAAAACCTCTTCTGCCAGTCAGTTGGCATCCCTTTGTGTGTGTGAGCACTTAGGAGACGTCCCAGTGAGTGTTATTCCTCACTAATCCTTAAATATGACCCAGAGCATTATTTCCCACTGAGACCTGCTCCTTCAATCTGATGAGGAACTTGGGACTTATCTGGCACGATGCCAGTATACATTTCATTGAGTGAGTCTGGAGAGGTCACAAGAATAATCGCATTGATACCAGCACTTTCATCCTGGATTTTGAGGGGGTACCCTTCTGGAAAAGTGAAAGTTACGGTTTGCCATTGCAATGTGAAGCCCTGTGCCCCATCTCCCAAGCACTGTTTCTGGTGTCTCCATTTGGTCACACATCTTCACAATGTGAGGCAAGTCCTATTTGTGGTGACTGCAACTGCCCTCTCCATGTTGGGAGTCCTTGCACTCCACTGTCCAAGTGTATGAACTGTTCCAGACCACATTCTTATTGCTCACCAGACTGCCTGATCTACAAAAGGGAAAGGAAGATTCAGGAACAAAACTCTTGAACGTCTGTTACTCTGAGGCCTGACAGAAATTTGACTGTCTCCGCCTGGTATCTTTAAAATTTAACTTTTCTTCTGTTGTGTCCCTTCCTTCTCTTCCTTCCTTCATACCTCCATTCTGTCCCCTTCTCTTTCCTCCTCTGTGGCAGTTACCATTTCCTTCCCTCGACTTGCCCTCTTCCTGACCACACCTCCTCTTGCCCTCCGTCATTAATGATGATGGACACTGACTCGACACAATGATTGATTCTTGTACTACTCTCCTCCAATGGAACTGTAATGGTTACTACTGTCACCTTCCAGAATTGCAGTCTCTTCTTTGTCTCTACTCAGTAGCTCGTGTTGCATTGCAAGAATCTCGTTTCGTGGATAGTCATTTACCGACTCTTCATGGTTTCCAAACCATCTGTCGGAACGAGGCCAACCTTTTGGGAGCCTCTGGTAGTGTCTATAACTTGGTCTGCTTGGACATTTAGTCCCTGGCTGCCTCTTCAAACCACACTAGAAGCAGTGGCCATCGGAACCATTTAGACTCTGTGGTAATGATTTGCAATCTTTATCTTCACCTGACTGGCCTCCTATGCTTCCTGCTCTTTTTGACCTCCTTACACAGCTCCTTCCTTCGTTCCTTCCCCTTGGGGATTTTGAGGCCCATAACCCTCTGTGAGGTGGTACTGTGACCACTCACCACAGCAGGATTGTTGAAGACCTGCTGGCAGGGCTTGATTTCTGCCTCCTCAACACTGGGGCTCCCATACACTTTCATGCGGTACATGGCTCTATCTCAGCCATTGATCTACAGCCCTGGATTCCTCCCCTCCATTCTATGGGGCATTCACAACTATTTGTGCAACAGCTATCATTTTGTGGTTGTCTTATCTTCAGCGTCACTCACCTGGGCACGCTTCCATGTAGGCTTGTAGTAATGTGGATTGGGATGCCCTTTCCTTGGCTGCCATCCCAACCGCTTCATCACATGACAGCACTGATGAGTCTGTGCGGAGTTTGACCAATGCCATCCTTCCACTAGCTGTTTCAGTGATTCAGTCTTTGTTGGGGTCTCCTTGGCGGAAGACTGCCCCTTGGTGGGGCCTTGAAATTTCTGCAGATATTAAAGACCACAGCTGTGTCCTCCGATGCTACAAACAGCATCCATCTCCCAACCACCTCCTGGCCTTTGAACAGCTTTGTGCCACGGCCCTTTATCTTCTTAAACAGTAGAAACAGATTTGTTGGGGACGATATGTTGCCGCTATAGGGCTGCCCACTCCATCTTCACATGTGTCAGCATAGATCAGGCATATTTTTGGTCGCTGCACTCCTGAGGGTGTCCCAGGAATTTCCCTGGATGGTGTTGTCCTTACCAGCTCGGACTCTATCACTGAGCATTTTGCTCGGCATTTCATCCAGGCCTCAGAGTTCCAGCTTATCAAACACTGTGTGGAACCACTCCCTTTATCTTTCATTCCCCTTTGCCTGTAGCCTCCTTGTGCCCTGTTTAGTGAATGAGAATTCACAGCAACCTTGCTCTCTGCCCTGACATGGCTTGTGGACAGGATCAGGATCAGATGCACAACCAATGCTTCAACACATACTGGTGGCCAGCCAATGTTATGTACATGCCCTTTGTAACTATTTCTGAAGTGAGGGGGAATTCCCTTCCCAGTGGCAGGAAAGTGTCATTATTCCAGTTTTCAAATTGGGAAAACCACCCCTTCAGATGGACAGCTAGTATCCGATCAGTTTAACCCATAACCTCTGCAAGTTATTTGAACTTATGGTGAGTCAGAGGCTGTATTGGATCTTTGAATCTTGGGATCTTTTGGCTTTGATGCAGGGTGGTTTTCGACAAGGCCGTTCTGCTGCAGATAATTTAGTCCACCTGTATTCTGCTGTTTGAATGGCTTTTGCCCGCATCAACACCTTTTTGCAATCTTCTTCAATCTGTATAAAGTTTATGATACCACATTGTGCCACCACATCCTTGGTACCTTATATGAGTGGGGCCTCTGTAGCCCGTTTCCAGTTTTTATCCAGAACTTTCATGTAACGCTTTTCAGGTACAGGTTGGCACCTCCCATAGCACCTTCCATCTGTAGGAGAAAAAGGCTACACAGGATTTTGTTTTGCTTGTCCCTCTCCTTGTAATGGCTATCAATGGTCTGGTGGCGGCTGTGATTTTTGATCGTCCATGATGAGCGTTGCTGAATGCGGACCAGAGGGAGCAATACACTGACTGCAGTGCTGGGTTCTCACTCATGCCTTCCAAATCTGGCTGCCAAGACCTGCACTATGCATTTCTGTCATTTCTGTACAGTCCACCCCCATTTGGATCTATACCTTAATGGCCATTCCCTCAATTTGGTGGGCTCCCATCATTTTTTGGGACTGGTCTTTGATGCCCCATTGACATGACCTCCCCATCTTTGTCAACTGTGGCATATGTTGGTCGCACCTCAACGCTCTTTGATGCTTCAGCAGTACCAACTGAGATGTGGGCCTCTCTGGTCAACTACAACTTCACAAAGCATTGGTCCAGTTCCATCTGGATCACAGGAGTCTCGCATATGGCATGGCATGCTTGACCCGATGCACCATTGTGGGGTGTGGCTGGCAGGTGGTGCCTAGGGGACTATTCCTTGATCAGCCTCCCAGCCAAGGCAGGGGTTCCACTGTTTTGGGTTCTGCATCAACTGCAGTTTATTGCTTAAGTGTTATGCATCTGCAGCTCCTCAGAGCACCTGACCTACAATCTCCTCTTTCCAGATACAGAGATCCCCCTCCTACAACAGCAGCCCAGGTCCGGGGTTTCAATCACCATCCACATCTGGCCCATTTTTTCAGAATTACAGCTTTCCCCTTTACTACCTCTTCTCCGGGCCTTTTCATGTATTCCTCAGTGGTGCATTCCCTATCCACAACTCTGCCATGACCTATCACAAGGTCCAAAAGACTTGACTCCACCTGAGGCTCTCTGCTGCCAATTCTTCTCCATTCTCATCATGTTTCGAGGTTCAGTAGTAGTCTATACTGATGGCTTGATGGTTGCCAGTCGCACTGGCTTTGCTTACATGAATTCCATTCCTTGCCAAATGGCTACAGTGTTTTCACTGTGGACCTGGTAGCCATTCTCATGCTCTTGAGCATATCCTTTCCTACACTGGTGAGTCCTTCTTATTTGTAGCAGTTCTTTGACTGGTTTACAAGCTCTTAACCAGTTTTACCCTCATCATCCCTTGGTCCTGACTATCCAGGATTCCCTTTTTTGCCCTCAAACAATGTGGACACCGGACTCTGGGTCAGATTGGGATCCTGGGGAATGAACTTCCTGATAGTCAAATAGGCTATCAGCAAGCCACCTCTTGATATTGTTATTCCTAAACTGGTTCTTTTATCGTTATTATGCTGTTAAGTTCTAAGGATCTGGAATATGGAATGACACTCTGACTTCACCAAACTAACTATGGGTGATAAATGAGACTACGGATATGTGGAGGTCCTCTGTGCGGGCCTCTCGCAAGGTCTCCATTGTCCTTTTCCGGCTCTGCATCAGCCATACTTGGCTGACTCGTGGTTATCTCCTCCATCACGAGGGTCCACACCACAGTTGTTGTGGTGTACGTTTGGTGATGGTCCACATTTTGCTGGACTGTCCGAAATCTACCCTGTGCTGCACTCTTTAATATTCCTCAGTCTCTACCCGTGGTGTTAGTGGATGATGCCTCAGTGGCTGACGTGGTTTTACAGTTTATTCATGAAAGAGCTTTTATCACTCTTACAGTGCCTCAGCCTTGTTGTTCCATTGAGGAATTGTCAGGACGCCCTGTTGGCTTCTCTGCTGCAACAGGACAATGGCTGTGTGGGCTTGGCCTGCAGCAGCATTTGTCCTTCCCGTTCTTTTTCTCTTCTTCCCACTTATCGTGTGTTCTGTTTGATGTGGTGCTTTTCCTGTTTTTCTCCCGCTCTGTCCATGTTGCTAGTCTTTTTTGTGTATTATTGGGTGGGATGCCTGTGTTAAGTGGCTGTGGGTATGTCCCCCCAGTCGCACTTTCTACCTGTGAGGGCCTCCAGCTGCACCCAGGATGGGCCAACTCACCCCTCTTTCTTCCTTTACCCCTTTTCTTCTTCCAGGTTCCTGTCTGTAGGCTTTGTTGACCTGTGGGAGATCTTGTGGTTTTCTTTCCTTGGCTTTTGTACACTAGGACCTTCTTTGGTGTATAGTTTTGTTGACTTGCCTGCTCTAGGTAGAAGGGACTGATGACCACGTAGTTTGGTTCCTTCAGTCTTTAAACCAACCAACCAACCAGAATAAGTAAACACTCCTGCTGTCAGGTCAGCACAATGAGATATGCTTATATGGGCAATAGATACTGATCTGTACTGCTTGAATAGTTTTGGTATGTTTTACCTCAATTTTAACTTGTCGAGCTTTACACCAAGGAATTTTACACAGGATGTTCCATTTAATGTCTAACCATTAATGTGTACTTCTGGTGCTAACATGTCACTTTGGCTTGTGTATTGTGAGTAGTGAGATCAAGAATTAAGCTGTCAGCTGTGAACCACCTAAAAGTTTGTTCAGCAATCATAGAGTTTGGACTCGTGCTTACTGTGCCTGTCATTATCAAACAGAACCATTTTTAATTACCTTTAAAATCATTGGAAGATCATTTATGTAGATTAAGAACAAGTGGGCTCAGTATTAATACTTGGGGTACCCCATAACTTATGCTCCCCTATTCTGAGATTAGTTTTAAGTCTGTGACACCATTTGTCAATGAAGCACTCTGTTGTGAATGGAATGTAAATGCCATTAATGCCACAACACTCTAGTTTAGCATGGAGAATTTTGTTATCCACACATTCAGAAGGCTCTGACAGGTTCATAAATATACCATCTGGATAATTTTTATTGTTAAGCTTTGCTAGGACTTAATTTGTGAGGTACTGTGTTGCACCTTTGCGAAGAATCTAAACCGAAACTTAGGGGCCCTTATCTAGTTCAGCTCAGTTAAATGAATTGATAATCTATAATTGGCCACTTTCTCAAACGTTTATGGAAAGAGCGGAGAGAAATATGTGTGTAGTTAGGTGGTCGCCATACCTCCAGTTTATAGATCGGTGTTACTACAGCATATTTAAATCTGTCAAGAAATGTGACCTAAGTCATTGATTGATTACAAAGGCATCTTAAGGGTAATCTTATCAAGTTTGCACAAAATTTTAATATTCTGCTATATACTTTTTAATGATCTGATGGATTTCTTTTAATCTCCATAGGGGTAGTATTTTTGACACTAGGAATGCAATTTCCTTTTGGTCACCATTATTGTGTGTTTCTTGTTTGTTAATGTTCCAAATGGGCTATACTTTATTCTAGCAGTGTTTTATTTTTGAGCATAGTGCATGTTTCCATTACTTAATGACAGACTGAAGAATTTGCAATATTGGTGGTAATGGAATTTAAACTCTTTACTACAGCTTGCACTCTGAATTAGGCAAAGCTCTCTCTTCACAGCATAAGACACTTGTCCTTTTCTGTACCTATATCCTTATCTTTGGTTTTGTTTGAAGTTAATGTTGTTTGTTTTAGGGGAAAACAAGACTCATAGTGTTGTAGACATGTATTTGAAAAAGTGTTCAATTGTCCACCAGTGGTGTCTGCTTTAAAAATTTCTCCCCAGTGTTCTTCACATAATTTCTCTCTCAACACTGTGATAGTCATTTTTTATGATTCTACAAGATAGTACCTTTATTCCACGATCTGTACTTAACTGGTCAGTATATTTTGTTATTAACATTTGGCCATAATGCTCAGAAAAACCATTGGCAGTTGTTTTTGCATCTACATTTCTACAGGTTGCTTTGTCTAAAAAGAAACTGCCAGTGCCTGTTAAACAATGATTCTCCAGTTAAATCTGCAGAACTTTTAATAACTGTCTGTAGTGCAGTATGAATCTTAAGATACATCCTGCAGAACAAATTTGCTGACATTCCATCTATCCTTTCATTTTGTTGTATGGATATGAGAAGTTCACTCTATTTAGTAGACTTCTGATGTTCTGATGGGAGATATTAAATGCATTTTCTTTGACTTTGATGAATTTGTCCTACTGCTGTATGTTGTTTTGCTTGTAACTGTTTGAGCTGTTATCTACTATATTCTGAAGCTCTATCTTTTGGATTAATTTACCCTAAAAGGCTTAGGAAACATATAGGAAATTATTAGGATATGATAGATACTGCTTTCGTCAAACTGAGTGCTTCTGACAATTTGCCGTACAATTAGGTTCTCACAAAAAGCATTCAAGTGCTAACCACACCATACAGAAAGCGCATATTGAGGAACAACGAAACTATCACGCCCATATGTAAACGTCATCCCCCTTTCCTGAGCAATTTTTCCAAACTGTGCAGTGACATGATCATACATTGTTTATCATACTGTTCAAAGAGTGACACAGTCCTCACATTGTTTGATGTTCTCAGTTGTGTAATTAAAGTTGTGGTGCAAACTGTTCCCTGCACCTCCTACTGCTATGACACATCTTTTCCAAAATTCTCCTCCGCAGGATGTAAATCGTAGGTGACATTTCTGAAGTGTGTACTATGTTTAAAAATATTAGTTACCTGGTAATTACTTCATAAAGGTTTATATATCGGTTCTATATTCCCCTCCTGTGACTACTACCAGCAATAAGACTTTCTTGTTCATCTTAAAATGTTTCTTTCTAGGCTTAGCTTGCACCTTAGGCCTTGTTCTGCCATACTGCTTCTGAACTCCCTGGGTATTCTGAATGTGTTTGCCCAGTTATATAACATTGAACCTGTTAGAGACAGGTAACTGGAGCTATCAAACTCCCAGCATCACCTGGATGTTTTCACCAATTTGAAAGGCTTGTCTAATCTAGCCATAACAGTAGTAATACTGCAGACTGCAGTTCACAAACCTGCTAACTGTTCTTGCACTACGTCTGAATACCCTCAGTGTTTCAAGATTAGCTGCTCTTTCTGCTTTATTGTGTAGTGACAGTGACAATCACTGGATCTCCAGAAAGGACCAGCGTCTTTCCTCACATAGGCTGTATTACAAGATCTCACAAAGAAACAACACTGACGTTACTCTCACTGATTGCCATTCTTGACAGTTCTGCAGAATTTTGCAAACTTCTCCATTTTGACAGTCGATTTTTGCATAAGGTAATCAGTTAAAAAGCTTTATGCAATGAAATGCAACACTTAAGGGATTTATAAATTTAATTTTCGATAAAATATGGAAATGGGAGGTTGTTGATAGACTGTACTGTTTAGCGAGCAAAGGTAGCAATTCGTTGCATAGTTAAGGCACTGAGCCATCGACAGGCACATAAATAGAACATTATTAGCTTTTGGACAAATACTGTGTGTGTGTGTGTGTGTGTGTGTGTGTGTGTGTGTGTGTGTGTGTGTTCACTTCACTTCACTTTATAGCTCTGAGAATGGTTTTTCCCACAACATTATCAATTTTGTTTATGTACCTATAAAAAAGCTCAGGTATTTGAGTAGTTATCCTTACTCCTAAAATCATTTTTTTATTAAAATAATTTATAAATGAGAATTATTAAGTATAAACTGCATTGTATTTAAATGTACTTTATAAGTGTAAGTATTTTACATAATGAAATTTACTTGTGAGAGGAAATGAAAATTGTTCATCAAAGATAATTTTACTTATGAAGTAGAATTAATATCATTTAGAAAAGATAATTAAAATTATTGACAAAAGATCATTTATACAGTTTTTAAGAACAGTTTATTTTATTATATTCATTAGTGACATTTATCCAGTATACCGGATAGTTATAATTAAATTTTCCCTGTTATAACATGGAAACTAATTACCGTACAATTATCAAACTTGGTAGCATTAATGTCCAGAGTATTGGGTGCATGATTTCCATGTGTCACAGTGCCACCATCCAGTTCCAACTATGACCACCAGGTGCTGTGATCAGACATCGTGATTCATAGTCTCACACACTTGACCAGTCACAGCGCACTTGTTGATGTGTCAACATGAGCTTGGAAAAAAGGAGCAGGGCATTATTGGTGAAGCTCTATTATCAAAACAACAGTAGTGCTGCATCTGCACTTCAGAAATATCACTGGCTGAAAGGATTGAGGAAGGGTCTGTTTTCTCCACCTGCTGTGGGGAGCACGATGAAGAAATTTGAATCAATCGGAGAACTGGGCATCGCTTTGGGAAGAGGCCGATGACTGGTTGCATCTGAGGTGGTTGATAAAATTGCTATTGCTTTGGCAGACAACACTGCACACAATTCCCGATCATCAGGCAGTGGCATGCTGTGTCATGACAGTTGAACATCCCATGGTCCACTGTATGTAAGGTGCTTCAAACCATTCTCAAATGGTATCCGTGCAAGATCCAGATTGCACAGCAGCTTGCACCACAGGACATATGATGCTATGTTGACTTTGGTCTCCACTTTCCCACTAGAATTTAAGTTGATGAGGGCTGGCCCACGACCATCCTATGGACAGACAAAGCTCATTTTTCTCTGACTGGTAAAATGAACACACAGATTTTCCGAGTGTGGGGATCTTCACCTCCAGTCACTGTGCATAAAGTTCCCCTGTGAGGTGAATGTGTCACCATATGGTGTGCATTCACAGCTACATTCATCATTGGCATTTTTTTGTAAAAGAGGTTGGTGCTCAAGGACCAAGGATGTGCAGTCTGGCTGTCCAGCATTACTGTGATATGCTTTGCCACCATGTCATACCCGCCCTGCAGGAGAGAGACACATTGAACTCAACAGATTTCGTGCACCTATTACTTGTGAAGTTCACCTGCTTCTCAGAGACACATTTGGAAACGATCGAATTATCAGCCGATCATTTCCAAATGCTTGGTCAGCATGATCACCTGATCTACGTGGTATTTCTGGTTGTGCGGCTGCCTGAAGGACAGTGTTTTCCAGGGGAACATTCACACACATGCTGATCTGAAGTGCAGCATATCAAGAGATGTAGTCAGCATACCTACGGACATGCTTTGTTCTGCTGTGAAGAATGCAATCCTGTATGTTCAGGCTCTTCTGGACACTGATGGGCACCATAATGAGCCTCTTTTGTAGCAGTAATGATACCAGTATGTAAGGGTATGATGTATTGTAGCAGCACATTAAAAGTGTTTCAGTTGAATTAATTCTGTATTATTTCTCTTCCCCATGTCCTTGAGATAAATGCTACCAAGTTTGGTTCTCGTATGGTGATTAGTTTCTGTGTTATGACATGTTAAAATAGAGAAAGTTTAATTATACACACCTGGTATATGTGATGTTTTGAAGTTACTTGGTTTTCAGTTTTGATTGATATTCTAACGTTTCTTTCTGAGCCCATCAGATGTATTTTTGTAGTTAATGTGCTTTATACAAAGATTGTGAACTTATGTTCCAAATTACCTTTTTTTTTCAGTTACGTTTGCGAAATTTAATCCAAGTTATTGCCTACAATGTTGGTATTAATGGAGAAGATAGTCATGATGGGAAAATAGATTGGGCACACCAACAGAAACCAGCCAGGACGTGCTGTTCTCCAGATTACATTCTCCAGAAGCAGAAATCTGACAACAAAAAATTTTCTTTCTACTACACTTTACACTTGACAACAATGTCATCACCATTTTATACCAGTGAAAAGCTGGAGAGTGAAAATCCAAAGTGGGAAGAAATTGAAGTGAATGATTTTGTGGGCAATGTAAATACTGCAGTAAACGGTAAGAAATAGAGCAATATATGTTCGTATGTCTTTTATAGTATGTATGGATATGACTTGCATGTATCTAAGGGACGAAGGCCATGATAATTTATTGGAGAAATTTGCAGAATTGATCTCACTGAGGAGAAGTACTATTCCTTCATATAAAAAATAATTATGAGAATCAACTTTACCAGCAATTGCAGGTAATGGAACAAATGTTTTGGGCTGACAGTAATGCTCTTTGATGCTCCTGTTATAAGTATATAAAACTCACTACATTTTGGTTTCAATATCTGGTCAACATTTATGTAGAAATCATGTATAATTTGTGTTTGATAACAAATGTAATGTAACAACAAAAACAATGTATAATTTGTGTTTGATAACAAATGTAATGTAACAACAAAAACAATCAATTATTGACAAAATTATTTAATTAGATAGATAAAAAAATCTACTCAACAAGTGGCGCCAGAACATACACATAGAAGGCTGTTGCAATTGGCAAACTTTCAGAGCCAGTGGCTCCTTCTTCAGGCAGAAGGGTTGAAGGTGAAGGAAGAAGGGTGAAGGAAAAGGGCTGGAGAGGTCTTGGAAAAGGGGTACATTTTGGGAAAGTCACCCGGAACCGTGGTCAAGGGAGACTTGCCATACGGGATGAGAGGGCCAGACAGTATATGACCCATTATGACAGTCCTATGTATTACTTTAAGTGCAAAATTTATGATTTTTTGAAGCAACAGTTTATACACAACTATCTATACTGAAAAGAATGGGATTACCATGAATCAGGAGAATTCTGTTGCTATCTGTGCGGATCTGTGCGATCTCATTGCACCAAAAAGTGCAGCACAGAAACTTTCAAGTTATTGATAATTAGCCGTTATGTTTCTATAAGACTGCTTCAAGACTTGTTGCTCCATTGTTGTCCACAACTACTTGTTGATAGTGAACTATTTGTCTGCTCAAATCATTTGCCATTCCCCATGTCATAGAACCTGTCAGGTAATACCAACAATTCACCAAATTTATAAGCAAAAGACAACACTTTTTGTACATAAATTGCTTCCACATTTTCTCATATATATCAGGCTTCAGTATGTGCAGTAAGTGTGGTAAGCCTCCCCTGACCACACTTCTGGGTGACTTTCCTGAAATCTACCCCTTTTCCTAGACCTCTGCAGTCCTTTTCCTTCATCCTTCTTCCTTTGCCTTCAACCCTTCCGCCTGAAGAAGGAGCCACTGGGCCCGAAAGCTTGCAAATTACAACAGTCTTTTATGTGTGTGTGTGTTTTGCAGCCACTTTGTGAATAAAAGTAATGTGTATGTTTATGGCATTTAACCCATGTCATTCTAATTTTTTGTGAATTTCTGGCTTATCTGGATTTTCAATAATTTGCATGATTTAGGAGCACCTAGTCGATATAAACCAGATTCCATTGTGATTCAGAATATCTAACAAAATCTTCCACATTTGAGATCTCTTATGAATCTCTTTATTTCACAACAGCATCTTATGAACGTATTTAGTAAATTTGCAAACAATTTAACATGACAAGCTGCAAAGTACAGGCTGACCGAAAGAGTAGGGCAGGAAGACCGCATCAAATGAAGAAATTTGAGTACAGGAACGAGGGGTCATAGTTCTATATTTACAGCATTATGGCAGTGTGAAAATGATGGTCAGTTGGGATATTTGTTATGATATGCTTATGTTAACTAGTATTGGCAAGTCTGTGTACAAGAGCATACTAATTTTTCATGTACTTTTACCTTTTTATGACATGTTGAAACATGAAACCAGGATATGTGATTGTTTTCTTTTCTAAAGAAGTGCTGTATGGCACATCAGCTAAGTACAATACATATGTGTGTGAAGCTTTAAGTTTTTCTTGTTCTCATTGTGATGATTGATTAGTCCAAATGTTTTGTTTATGTATACATTTTCAGTGGATTACATGTAATTTTGAGTAAAGACTTCCATAGGTCAGATTCCAATTACATTCCTGTAGCCTTGAATACCTGCAACTGTGGCACCTAGTTCCTGTACTCAAATTTCTCTTTTTAATGCTGTCTTTCTACTTTACAATTTTTGTCAGTTGTTTTTCTGCACCCCGTGTATTAGCAAAACCCAATATATATCAGTCCTGTGTATTACTTTAAGTGCAAAATTTATGATTATTTTGAAGCAACAGTTTATGCACAACTATCCATACTAAAAATAATGGGATTACTGTGAATCAGGAGAATTCTGTTGCTATCTGTGTGGATCTGTGGGATCTCGTTGCACCAGAAAATGCAGAACAGAAACTTTCAAGTCACTGGCAATCAACTGTGATGTTTTTATAAGACTGCGTCAAGGCTTGTTGCTCCATTGTTGTCCACAACTACTTGTTGATAGTGAAGTATTTGTCTGCTCGAATTATTTGCCATTCTCCATGTCATGGAACTTGTCAGGTAATACCACTAGTTCAGCAAATTTATACCGAGCGAGGTGGCACAGTGGTTAGCACACTGGACTCGCATTCGGGAGGACGACGGTTCAATCCCATCTCCGGCCATCCTGATTTAGGTTTTCCGTGATTTCCCTAAATCGTTTCAGGCAAATGCCGGGATGGTTCCTCTGAAAGGGCACGGACAATTTCCTTCCACTTCCCTCCGTACCCCGAGCTTGCGCTCCGTCTCTAATGACCTCGTTGTCGATTGGGCCGTTAAACACTAATCTCCTCCTCCTCCTCCAGCAAATTTATAAGCAAAAGACAGCACGTTTTTGTACAAAAATTGTTTCCACATTTTCTCATATGTGTTCTCTTCAGTATGTGCAGTAGAATGAACACTGATTATCTAATTAATGCTACTGCTTCCCAGTTGGCAAATTAAAACTCATGTGCACACCATGTAGTAGTTCTGCTGGTACTGGGCTGGCCAATTCAGCAGTTTCTCCCTCCCTGTCAGTCTATTGTCACTGTTCAGTGTGACCACTGAATGTTTTCTTGAGACAGATCATACTGTTGTTATGCCATTCGTAATTGCAACTAAATGTGTCCATTGTTCTTAGTAGTTTTGATAAACTTAAAATAATAGTACAGTTGAAAAGAAATCTCTAGTTGATTAAGCTTAGTCTGGGTATGAAGTTACAAAAGCAACACAGTATCAGCCATGTAAAAGATCAGTGATGCCATTACAAAATATGTGAGTGTGTTTGACGATGATGATGGAAGCTTGTACCAGAAAATGATGAAAATGGCAGAAAACCAGGATTTAGACACTGCATTTTACACATTGTTCATGAAGTACATAGCCAAAGGTAAGTGATAAATGGTCTTTTGAATTGTGAAACTGCCCTCTAAATGGACAAGAAACATGGGTATTACACTGATTTTAAAGTAACTATTGGCTGGCTTGTATGTTTCAAATTGAGACATGCAAAATAGGGAATTAGACAGTCAGAGTGGAAAACTGTTAGCCAATACCGAAGCTGCTAAACTTCTTACGGTGTCTTTTAAAAACATTATTAATCAGTAAGGCTACAAAAAAGTCTACAGTGAGAAAAGTTGCTTATATTGGAAGAAAATGCCAAGTAAGTCCCATGGTTTTCAAGAAGAAAATATCAGTGCCTGGTTTTAAGGCAACTAAATCACACACAACAGCTGAGGTATGTGAAAACGTAGCTGGAGCACACACATGCAATTCTTGCTAATTGTTGGAAAGTCCTAAAATCTGTGGTACATTAAGGGAATACAAATGCAGCTAGAAATCTAAAAGTCCAACAGAATTCACAGATGGATGTAAACATTTTTGTAGAATGTTATAAAACTCTACTTATCCCTCAAGTCAAAAAGCATCAGCTTGCAACTGGAAATTCTAGAAATCTTTTGTTGCTGATTCATCCTTCAAACCTTTTACTTGTAAGAGAAAATGGAAAGTTTAAAGTTGTTGTTTTGTCTTCCAGCATTACTTTAGTCCTCCAATCTATGGAGCGGGGTATCATTATGAGCTTCAAGTCTTATTACAGAAAGGCATTACAGCATAAGGTATTGGATCAGGAAAAAGTAGGAAAAAAATTACTCTGTAAGTGTACAAATAAACTGACTTGAATGATGCCATGTATGCAGCAGCAAAAGCTTGTGTTGCTGTTAAAGACACTGTAATAGCAAGAGCTGGGATCAACTCCTTCCTTCAGGTATGTCCATCAGTACATTTGAAGAGCCATCAAACAGCTGATTTGTGTCCAGATTGGTTGGGCTGACTGAATGAAAAATCTTCAGGATTTGAAGAACGCTACCAGGAAAAAATATCAAAGTCAGATCAAATGAAAGTATATGAGCCCAGAGATGCTTTCAGGTCTCAGACATCATTGATATATACACTCCTGGAAATGGAAAAAAGAACACATTGACACCAGTGTGTCAGACCCACCATACTTGCTCCGGACACTGCGAGAGGGCTGTACAAGCAATGATCACACGCACGGCACAGCGGACACACCAGGAACCGCGGTGTTGGCCGTCGAATGGCGCTAGCTGCGCAGCATTTGTGCACCGCCGCCGTCAGTGTCAGCCAGTTTGCCGTGGCATACGGAGCTCCATCGCAGTCTTTAACACTGGTAGCATGCCGCGACAGCGTGGACGTGAACCGTATGTGCAGTTGACGGACTTTGAGCGAGGGCGTATAGTGGGCATGCGGGAGGCCGGGTGGACGTACCGCCGAATTGCTCAACACGTGGGGCGTGAGGTCTCTACAGTACATCGATGTTGTCGCCAGTGGTCGGCGGAAGGTGCACGTGCCCGTCGACCTGGGACCGGACCGCAGCGACGCACGGATGCACGCCAAGACCGTAGGATCCTACGCAGTGCCGTAGGGGACCGCACCGCCACTTCCCAGCAAATTAGGGACACTGTTGCTCCTGGGGTATTGGCGAGGACCATTCGCAACCGTCTCCATGAAGCTGGGCTACGGTCCCGCACACCGTTAGGCCGTCTTCCGCTCACGCCCCAACATCGTGCAGCCCGCCTCCAGTGGTGTCGCGACAGGCGTGAATGGAGGGACGAATGGAGACGTGTCGTCTTCAGCGATGAGAGTCGCTTCTGCCTTGGTGTCAATGATGGTCGTATGCGTGTTTGGCGCCGTGCAGGTGAGCGCCACAATCAGGACTGCATACGACCGAGGCACACAGGGCCAACACCCGGCATCATGGTGTGGGGAGCGATCTCCTACACTGGCCGTACACCACTGGTGATCGTCGAGGGGACACTGAATAGTGCACGGTACATCCAAACCGTCATCGAACCCATCGTTCTACCATTCCTAGACCGGCAAGGGAACTTGCTGTTCCAACAGGACAATGCACGTCCGCATGTATCCCGTGCCACCCAACGTGCTCTAGAAGGTGTAAGTCAACTACCCTGGCCAGCAAGATCTCCGGATCTGTCCCCCATTGAGCATGCTTGGGACTGGATGAAGCGTCGTCTCACGCGGTCTGCACGTCCAGCACGAACGCTGGTCCAACTGAGGCGCCAGGTGGAAATGGCATGGCAAGCCGTTCCACAGGACTACATCCAGCATCTCTACGATCGTCTCCATGGGAGAATTGCAGCCTGCATTGCTGCGAAAGGTGGATATACACTGTACTAGTGCCGACATTGTGCATGCTCTGTTGCCTGTGTCTATGTACCTGTGGTTCTGTCAGTGTGATCATGTGATGTATCTGACCCCAGGAATGTGTCAATAAAGTTTCCCCTTCCTGGGACAATGAATTCACGGTGTTCTTATTTCAATTTCCAGGAGTGTATATACAGACTGAAGCTATGAATGAAAATTTGTATGAAGACCAGGATCCAGACCCGGGCCTCCTGCTCACTAGGCAGATGCTCTAACCACAGTGCTACCCTGTCACAGTGACTTTGCACAATTGCATTCACATTAATGTAGTGATGGGACAACCAACTGTTTTTAACAACCTATTGGTTAGTCTCTGCGGCCTTGTCATCTGTATGAATGTGTTCACTCACTCACCTTGTTTAAATGGTTTCACTCAATGCAAGACAACTGACTGAAACACCTCTCCAATGGTTGTAGCAATTATATGAATGTTTTCAGTCTCTGGGTTTGAGTGATTTTATTTACTTACTTTTTCAGCCTTTTTGTTTATAAATGAACCATGACTAGAGTTGACATCTTTTTAGAGACAAATGAAATATCTTATTTCAAGGAAGTGGGAATAAAAAGAATCTTCCTAAAAAGTAAAATATTTTCAAAATGTATGTACTTATTTAAATATGAATGGTATTAAATATCAGTTCTTGGTTTGCTTTAAAAGTTTAATATCTGGTGCTGCACAGTAAATTTATATGTCTGTGTAATTGAACAATAACCTTTTAGAACATTTTTATTAGGTCAGTTTCTTGTAAGTTGTTCAGTGCAGATTATGCAGTTGATTTTAAACTAACTTTCTGATAAGCTAAACGCTTTGAACTTTCAGCTTAGCTCAGAAATGGATGGGAATGCAATATTGCGGTTCATGGTAGAGAGATTGCTTGCTGTATCACTTCTATTCTCTGTTTCCCTGTTCCCTCACAAATGTTTCACTGTTAAGAATGACTGCTGTTAAGCTTCTGTGTGAACTCTTTTCTCCCTAATTTTTACATTTGCAGCCTTTTCGTGAGATATATTTAGGAAGAAGCAATATATTGGTTGATTCAGTTGAAAAGAAGCCGAAATAAACCTGAATTTACCACATAACTTTTTTGTAATTTCATCAAAATGTGTGAAATCAATTGAAAAATTTCACACACACACACACACACACACACACACACACACACACACACACACACACACAATACAAGAAAGCAGAAAATAACCATTTAATTAAAATCTTTTTAATATAACACATTTTTAAAATGAACAAAAAAGTATTTAATTCTCTCTCCTAGCCCCATACAGATTCCTAATGCCATATAGATAATCCTGAAAATTAGCGCTTATGGATTTTTAATAGTTATGACAATACCTGTAAAACTGAAAACAGAAAACACGAGCGCAAGGCACAGATAATAGTAAGCAGTGTAGAGAGTAGCTATCATGGAGAAAAGTCACACAATAATTCATATTGTTTGAAGTGCAACAAAATTGTTTGTGACGTAGCATTTATGCATCTATTATCTATTGCATGCATCTCACATTTACTGAAGCTCTGTCTCTTTCTTCCTGTCAGTTAGCACCCATCACTGATAATTCTTTTTTGCTAAATGCTGAGGTAACATTAAAATGAACCACATATGAAACAATTTTTATTACTGGTGAGTTGATCAGTTGCATTTTAAAAATATATTCCCACTTGTGGAAAGTATTTTTTCATGAAAAAATGCATCGTCCATTAATTTCCTTTAAATTTTTGTAATTAATATAGTTTTTTCATCATCTTCTTCTTCTTTTTCTTCCTCTTCTTGCATTTCACCATCTTCTACTTGAGTCACCATACTGTCAACAACAACTCTGCCATTGCGTGTAGTTTGCCTAATCTCTGGTGTGAGCTCATTTATGATGTTTTCAGCTCTTTCAGCAACTCCAAAACCACACTTTTTTAGCTGTCACTTTGAAACACTTGCTAATGCTGTCTTCTTTGTAAGGCATCATCCTTTTCAAGAGGGATAGAAGAGGTTTTCTCAAAGCGGTGCCTACCTTAGTCTTTGGGGTTGCCTCTGTCACTGCTCTTAGGCATCCTTGAGCTAATGGCACTACAGAGGAGGCTGTTGTGAACTGTTCCGTAGACATTCCGTTAACTCAAAGGTTCCGGTAGAGGAAGGCAGCCTTGCTCGTCTGCCATGAAAACTTCAATTAACATGTGAAAATGTCTCTATGAGGGCATCTTTGACCGGCACTAGGTGCAACATCATATGAAACAAGAGTTCCACCTGTTGGGTGTCTCCTGTTTCAGCTTTAACTGTTTTTTGTTCAGCCAAACTTGGCAGTCTACTAGTTTTGTAGTGGCTATCATACCGCTATCAGAAAAACCCAGTGATTTTGTAACCTTTCTGTTTCAAGAAGCTTAGTGCTGTTGATTTAGTATGGTTGGAAACATCTGACACTGCTAAACTAAGTGTGTGAGCAGTGCTTGCCAAATGAACAACATTCATTATCCTTGCTACATCCATCATAACACTTGTGCTGTCAGTGACAATAGATAACACTTTGGCACCTATTCCCCAGTCAGATACAATTGTTTTAATGCTTTTGGCAATGTTTTCAGAAATTTGCCAATTAGCGATGTGCAAAGAGACCAGAACACCACACTGCATTGTGTTCTGCTCAATAAAGTGCACTGCCGATGTCAAAAATTCTTGTGTATTTATGTTGGTCTGCATGTCCATAGTTAGTGTGACATACTTTATTTCAGTCATTATATTGCCAATAACTTCCCTAATTTTGAGACAACGATCATTTAACAGGTTGTTTGTCAGGCTCTTCCTGGAAGGCCATGAATATTATGGTACTATTGTCTTAATTAGTTTCATAAATTTGGCATTATCCACCAAACAAAATGGAAGGTAACACTCAGCCACAATATCAATGAGGAGATTGTCAATCTCTTTAATTTTACTACTAGATAGTTCTTTTACCCCTCATGGTACCAAAAATTGTCCCCTACCTTGGTATTTTTCTCAACGCTTGTGATACTGCAGTACTTGGTCAATTAGATGGTTGGTTTATTATGTTTGTTTCAGTCTTAATACTTTTTGTGAAATCGGGTTGCATACTTGATGTATCTGCTACATCCGTGACCGTAGCAGTACTAAATGAGGACGAGGCAGTGCGTGTTGTGGAGCCAGAGACAGAAGAGGTTGGCATGGTATCATCAGTGGATGGGGCGAGCTGACTGCCTGTTGCATCTTCTAACAAATTATCACGAGACACAATGTTTAAAAACTGATGGTGTTTCCTTTTGAAGGTGTCCGTAACACTACTGGATGAACTGTGAAAATGTATTTTCTTTTTACAGATCATACAGACCACAATGTCTTTCATTTTGTGTCTAAAATTCCCACATAACTGAGCAGTTCGGAATTTTGATCCAGATGGTAAACACAAAGCTAATTCATTGTAATATGAATACACTATTAACCAACATGGATTAAAGACTGAACTAAAAGCTCCTGCAAAAGTCAAAATGAAAGTATTACTAACAACAGGATATCACAGAGTGCAATCAACAATAATTAACAGCAACAAAACGATCTATTGTTTCTGCTAAGAATTGAATGCACTGGTGGCCAGGGAGTCCAGTTGTCACTCCCAGGATGCTAGAGGGGTGCAAACTTGGTTACACATTTGCAGATTATTTACAATGCTGCCTTGAGATAGCCCTAACTCGAAAATTGAAGTACTATTGTCTGAAGGTGAGTAGTACTTCGTCATACCTGTGAAACACTGTACATGTTACTTTTCACAGACTGTGAAATATAAACAGCATTGTATGAATGGGTGTAATTTGTACATATGATATATTTTCAGTTCAAAATATTTACCTTCCACACAAACA
Source organism: Schistocerca americana (assembly GCF_021461395.2). Taxonomy (NCBI): domain Eukaryota; kingdom Metazoa; phylum Arthropoda; class Insecta; order Orthoptera; family Acrididae; genus Schistocerca; species Schistocerca americana. Next base: position 111,170,606 of record NC_060120.1, read on the forward strand.
AATGGCTGAATAAGTGTTTATGGACTAGATTCAAATTATTTTTAATTTTTGGACATCATCAAACTTTTTATAAAACCAAATGCAAACAGCTGCTAAAACAAGGCCTTTCTTCTTCATATATCTTTAAGGGAACCGTTACACTCACCTTTGCACTCCCAACTCAGGCTTCCGTATGTCTAGGTTTTTCCCCAGATTGGTCCTAGTTTTGAGGGCATCCAGAGGCTACTGGAGGGATTTTTATGCAACTGTCTGGGCTAAAACTGAACCTTTTTTCATATCTGCAGAAATTTGGTTGATTGGAAAATAAAGAGACTGTAATAATGTTTAGTTAAAATTCATGAGGACCGGGCCATAGATAGTTTCCTTGTTTTAGTCTATTAAAAACCCAGTGGCAAGCACACTCAGATACTTTACTGTACACATACAGAATGTTCCAAAATGATATTTACAACTTTGATCACATATATTTCAGAAGTGTGAATAGGTGAAAAGGAAGGTGCGATTTGCGGCATATTGTTCATGTACACCTGAAGCTTTTTTTTTCTTATTTTTCCTTGTTAGTTATACTTTTGAACATGGGTCAAGCCATACATTTTAGCACCACTGCAGGTTCGTCTACCCCCATAGACCTCTCCTTCTGCTGTCCTGCTCTTGGGCACACTGCTCAGTGGGCAGTGGACAATGACCTTCATGGTAGTGACCATTTCTGTATCAGGATCCATCTACCTAATGGAGCAGATCCTGAAACAAAGCCGCCAAGATGGTTGTTCAAAAAGGCTAACTGGATGCTTTACAGGCAGTTACCTGCTTTTGAGCAATGTGACGGCATACAGGACTGGATGGATCACATTATAGCTGTGATTCACCATGCCGCTGATGCATCCATCCCAAAGTCTGTGGAAACACGTAGGAAGTGACCTGTTCCGTGGTGGAACAATGAGTGTTGTTTTGCAGTCAGGCACACGAGGGCATCAATGCATAGATTCAGTCGATGCCCTACAGATGAGAATCTTACCAACTTTTGAATGGCACGTGCAAAGGTGAGGAGAATAATTTGGGAGAATAAGCAGCAGTCCCTAAACTCTCATCAATAGGTCCACACCCACATATAAAGTATGGGAAGCCATTAGGAGGATCTCAAGGCACAATTCTCGACCACCAATAGCAGCTGTATGAATCCCCCCTGCAGGTTCGGGGGTATGAATAGGGCCATGGTATTCCTGCCTGTCATAAGAGGCGACTAAAAGGAGTCTCAAACGTTTCGGCCCATATGTGGTGGTCCCCTCTTGGGTTTGGCCACCATATTTCAAAATTATTCTGAAGAGTGAGCCAATTGGGGAAGGGCGCCTTACTTGGTGCATTGTGTCCATCGTGCAATGAGACCTTCAGCAAAGCTTATTCATCGTTGCATTGGAGTCCCACTTGCTCTCCATCTCTTGGGCGAGGATACATTCTTGGGTGCGATTTCTGCCATGCACTCTGCAGTGTTGCTTTCTGTGTTGACGATGACCATGGACCACTTGCCACCTAATATCCAGCACGGTAGCCAGTCCGTTGTGATGGGGCTGCCATGTACCCAGTTGGTTGTAGCTCCCTGACAACACAGGGATCACTCTACTGATGCCTGCGCCGTTAACTCCCCATGTATGCCACGGAGTAGATGCCTATCTCCCTGGAGCATCGGGACTCCCGGCAATGGCCATCCTGCCAGGTGGCCCTTGCTGTGGCTGGGTGGCGCCCATGGGGAGGGCCCTTGGTCGCAGTAGATGGCATCAGGATGGATGACATGCAATGAAGTGTGGCACATGTTCTCTTGCTGGTGGCCAACCACCACCAGTATCTAAGCATTCAAGGGCTCACTTTAATGCAAACATGTATGACTCCAAATCGTTCCACTCCCTGGCCACACCATGAGAGGAACGAAAAGCTATGAATGACAGCGAGATGTATTCGCCGCGGTATCTAGTCTGTAAGAGAGCTGATGGGGAATCTTTTGTGTCCATGAAGCCTCAGTTATTTGTAGAGCATTTAGAGGACAAGTTCAGGGAGATGGGGGCTTGTCAAAAATGCAGTCCGGGTCAGTCTTGATAAAAACAGCATCCTCTGCCCAGTCACGGGCATTACTCACTTGTAAGAAACTGGGGGATGTTTCTGTTACTATGTTACTATCATGCCCCATAAAAGCTTAAATATGATCCAGGGCATTATCTTCCGCAGGGACCTTCTTTTTCAGCCCGATGACGAGCTGTACGCCAACTTAGAGTGACGAGGTGTCCATTTCATCCGGCGCATCCACTGGGGTGCGAGGGATAATCAGGTTGCCACTGGTGCCTTCATCTTGGCCTTCGAGGGTGACACATTACCCGAGAAGGTGATGGTCTACCGCTGTGATGTCAAGCCATATATCCCTCCCCCTATGTGGTGCTTCAAGTGTTGGAAGTTTGGCCATATGTCTTCCCGCTGTGCTTCCAGCCTCATATGTCGCGATTGTGGTCATCCATCCCTTCCTGATACTCCATGTGCCCCACCTCCTGTCTATGTCAACTGCAGAGAGCACCATCCCCCTTGCTCGCCAGACTGTAAGATTCTACAGAAGGAACGTAAAATAATGGAATACAAGACCCTGGACTGACTGACCTACACTGAGGCTAAACGGAAATTTGAACAGCTTCATCTCATGTGCGTGACGTCATCTTATGCCGCCACTGTCACTCCTGTTTCTGCTCCTTCCATTGCATCACATACAGTCAGCTCTCGGAGCCAAAGGACCACACCTGCCCCCTTGATGGTGGGAGGCACTTCCCTCCCTGTTGCTCCCGCACCCCCTACCTCAGGAGCAGCAGCACCCCCCCCCCCCCCCAACCATCAGGGACACCAGTCGCCACTTCTAAGCCGGACAAGCATAAGTCTTCTTCGTCTTCTCTTGCTAGGAAGGGATGCCTTGGGTCACTCCTTTCCCAGGTTCCTACCAGTGGCAAACCAGACACCCGACAGGGGCTGAAGAAGCCCCAGGTAGCTGTTCATAGGGCTTCGTAGTCCTCTTCAGTCCCGGAGACTGAATCAAAGAAGCCTTCCCAGCAAGGGCAACCAAAGGAACAGCATGAGAAAATGAAATCGAAGACCCCCAAGACCAAGGAAATTGCAGTGGCACCCACTCCACCACTACCTACAAGCTCTGCGTCTGAGGATGCGGTGGAGATTCTGGCATACACTGAGGACCTAGATCTCACCAGTCCCTCAGACATGATGGTTGTTGCTCCCATCAGTACTCAATCAGTGGCAGCAAGTGACCCAGCGGCATAATCTGCCTCCTCAGTCTCTTCACGCCTTTCTCGGCCATGGACAATGCCATCCTCCAGTGGAATTGCAGTGGTTTTTTCCACCATCTTGCTGAGCTCCGAAAACTTCTAAGCCGTCACCCTTTCCTTTGCATTGCTCTTCAGGAAACTTGGTTTCCGGTGATGCGAACCCCCGCCCTCTGCGGCTATCGGGGTTATTATAAGAACTGGTCAGCTTATGTGAGGGTATGTGGTGGCATCTGCATCTACGTCCTTCTCTCTCTTTACAGCGAGTCTGTCTCTCTATGAACACCTTTAGAGGCTGTTGCTGTTTGAGTGTGAATGCTTTAGGCCGTTAGTGTCTGCAGTCTCTATCTTACAACAAATGGTGATGTCCTGCAGCATGTCCTGGCTGTGCTGATAGCCCAATTGCCGCCACCTTTCCTGTTACAGGGCGACTTCAATGCCCATAACCCTCTGTGTGGTGGATCAGCGGCAACAGGCCGAGGCAGCATCGTTGAGCAAGTATTGGCGCAGCTCAACCTTTCTCTTTTAAATACTGGTGCCATCACACATTTTAGTGTGGCGCATGGCATGTACTCAGCCATCGACCTTTCGGTCTGCAGACCTAGCCTATTACCATCTGTCCAGTGGAGTGTGCATGGCGACTTGTGCGGTAGTGACCACTTTCAGATCTTCCTGTCACTGCCACAGCGTCACTCTTCTGGGTGCCCCTGCAGATGGGCTATGAATAAGGCTGACTGGGACTTGTTCACCTCCAATACCACTATTGAACCTCTTTCCAATGACGCCATTGATGCGGTGGTTCACTCAGTCATCATCACCACCAGCATCATTACTGCCGCAGAATCTGCCATTCCCTGTTTTTCTGGGTCCCCTCGGTGGAGGACTGTGCGTTGGTGGTCGCCCGAGATCGCTGAGGCAATTAAAGATCACCGGTGAGCACTCCAGCATCACAAGGGGCATCCCTCATTGGAACACTCCATCGCCTTTAAACGGCTCTGTGTGCGAGCCCGCCGCCTCATTCGCCAATGCAAGCAGGAGTGCTGGGAAAGGTATGTCTCCACCATTGACTTCCATACCTCTCCATCGCAGGTTTGGGCCAAGATTAGATGACTCTATGGTTATCGGACCCGCGTCACCGTACCTGCGCTTTCACTGAATGGAGTAGTCTGTACTGACTCTGACACAATTGCAAACCGCTTAATTCAGCATTTTGTTCAGAGTTCCACTTCTGCGAATTACCCACTGGCCTTCCAGTCCCTGAAAGAGCGGTTGGAATGTCGGAGCCTTTCATTTCACATGCACCAACCTGAATTGTACAATGCTCCATTAGTGAGTGGGCATTCCAATGTGCCCTAGCCGCTTGCCCTGATACAGCTCCCGGGCCAGATCGCATCCACTGTCAGATGCTCAAACACCTCTCGGTGGACTGCCAGCGACACCTTGTAGGCCTTTTCAACCGTATCTGGGTTGAGGGTGAGTTCCTGTCGCAATGGCGGGAAAGCATTGTAATCCCCATGTTGAAACATGGCAAGAACCCACTGGAGGTGGACAGCTACTGCCCCATTAGCCTCACCAACATTCTTTGCAAGTTGCTCGAACCCATGGTGAGCCGGAGGTTGAGTTGGCTACTTGAGTCTCGGGGCCTTCTGGCTCCGTCTCAGGGCGGGATCCATAAGGGCTGCTCTGCCACCGATAATCTGGTGTGCCTGGAGTCTGCCATCCATATGGCCTTTGCCCGCCAATAGCATCTTGTCGCCGTCTGTTTTGACATGCGGAAGGCATGTGATACGACAGGCAACATCACATCCTCTCTACGCTTCATGGTTGGGGTCTTCAGGGTCCGCTCCTGATTTTCATACAAAGTTTCCTGTTGCTTCGTTCCTTCCACATGCAAGTTGTGGCCTGCCATAGTTCCTCCCGAGTTCAGGAGAATGGGGTGCCGCAATGATCTGCCTTAAGTGTCTGCCTCTTTTTAATTGCAATTAATGGGATCGCTGCGGCGGTGGGGACGTCTGTCTCGGCTTCCTTGTATGCTGACTTCTGCCTATACTTCAGCTCCACTGGCATTGCGACTGCTGAATGGCAGCTGCAGGGCACTATCCACAAGGTGCAGTCTTGGGCTGTAGTGCATGGCTTCCAGTTTTGGGCTGCCAAGACCTGCATTATGCATTTCTGCCGGCGACGCACTGTTCACCCTGAGCCACGGCTTTATCTTGATGGTGAACCTCTTGCTGTGGTGGAGATGCATCGGTTTTTGGGATTGGTTTTTGATACCCGGTTGACTTGGCTCCCTCATATTCAGCAGCTTAAACAGACGTGCTGGTGTCATCTTGACACTCTTCGTTGCTTGAGTCACACCAGGTGGGATGCCAATCGGTCTACCCTTCTATGGCTGTACCAGGTGTTAATTCAGTCCCGTCTAGATTATGGGAGCCTGGCTTACAGTTCGGCATCCCCTTCCACTTTGCGGTTGCTGGACCCCATCCTTCACAGTGGGATACGACTCTCCACTGGAGCTTTCCGGACAAGCCCTGTCAACAGCATACTTGTGGAGGCAGGTGTCCCTCCATTGCAGTTCCAGCGCCAATGATTACTGGCCGCTTATGCTTGACACATTTGTAGCTTGCCTGGGCATCCCAATTTTATCGTCTCCTGTTCCTTCAGTCGGTCGTCCATCTTCCGGAATGGCGGCCCTGGTAAGAGTGTACAATCGTGGTTCGCATCAGAGCTCTTCTCTCTGTGCTTGAGGTTTTCCCTCTTCCACCTATTTTCCGGGCCCCTCTGTGTATACCCCCATGGTGTGTGCCCCGCCCATGCCTTTGGCTCGATTTAGCACAGGGCCCGAAGGACTCAGTCCCTCCTGAGGCTCTCCGCTGCTGCTTTCTTTCAATCCTTGCCGCGTTTCAAGGCTGTGACGTTGTCTGTACTGACGGTTTGATGGTTGCTGGTCATGTCGGTTATGCTCTTACTCTAGGGGATCATTATGAACAACACTCATTGCCAGCTGGCTGCAGTGTTTTCACTGCCGATCTGGTTGCCATCTGTCGCGCCCTTGAGTATATCCGCTCCTGCTCAGGTGAGTCCTTCGTTATCTGTAGTGACTCCCTGAGCAGCTTACGAGCAATCGACCAGTATTTCCCTTGCTCTTGTTTGGTGATGGCTATCCAGGAGTCCCTCCATACTCTTGCCTGTTGGGGCCGCTCTGAGGTCTTTGTGTGGACCCCGGGTCATGTCGGCATCCGGAGAAATTAACGTGTTCACACACTGGCTATCAGTGCACCAGCCTTGGAGATTCTCCTTTCAGAGAGTGACCTCAGGTCAGTTTTGTGGCAGAAGGTACTTCGCACCTGGGGTGAAGAATGGCGCACCCTTCCTTCACCCAACAATCTTCGGGCCATCAAAGAGGCTACTGTTTCGTGGCACTCCTCCTTGCAGGTCTCTCGCAAGGACTCTGTTGTCCTCTGCTGGCTGTGCATTGGCCACACCTTGATGAGACACAGCTATTTATTGCGCCGCGAGGACCCACCTCTAGGTCGCTGCGGGTCAGCTTTGACAGTGGTCCACATCTTGTTGGACTGCCCGCTTTTAACTCCGCTCAGGCAGACGTTTGTGCTGCATGATACGCTTCCTGCACTTTTATCAGATGACGTTGCGATGGCAGATTTAGTTTTGAGTTTTATTCTGTGCTGGGGGTTTTTATCGCTTGATCTAAGTTTTTGTCCTTTTTTTGTGTTGAGTCTGGCCTTTGGCCTATGGTTTTAGAGTGGGGTTTTTAGTGCGTTTCTTAGTGGTTGGCTTTTCCTTTTTTGTTTCTGTGATCAGCCAACCACTGTCACACTCGATGTGATCTTAATTCCTTTTTTCTGGTCTCTGTATGTGTCTTTCTTGTCCTGTGTTGTCTCTTGTCATTTCCATTGTTTGTTTTTATTCTTTGTGGGTGTTTCAAGTTCATGGAAAAAGGGATTGATGGCCTTAGTAGTCTGGTCCCTTCAATCCCACAAACCAACCGACCAAGCTGTATGAATGCAGGGGTCTCTTGTAACATCGACAAGGAATATAGCTCAGACAATGGCTGAATCATACAAATCCATTATGGCTGATTCCAGACAGGATCCCACCTTCCATCAATATTGGGAGGCACAGGAGAAGGCTGATCTTCATTTCCGTTCCACCAATGTGGAAGAATACAACCAGCCTCTCTGTCTGAGGGAGCTGGATTCTGTGTTGTCATTTGCTTATGATATGACATCTGGAAATGACCTGATGACCTACAGTATATTGCAACAGTTGGACCGATGGTCGAACGAAGTCCTCCTCCAGCTCTCCAATAAAATTTAGATAACTGGCGACTTTCCCAATTCATGAAAGGAATCTATTTTAATCCCAATTTTAAAACCAGGAAAGGATCGGACAGATCCTGGCAGTTATCATAATATTAGCCTGACAAGCTCCGTAGGAAAGACACTGGAGCATATTGTCAATTGGTGCCTAGTGTGGGTTCTGGAAACCAGGTCCCTACTCAGTCGCTCCCAGTGTGGGTTCAGGAGGTATCACTCCACTCTCGATAACCTGACCCTGGTCGAAGCTGCAATTCAACAAGCTTTCCATTGTAAGAAACACCTTATCGATGTTTTCTTCGATTTGGAAAAGCCCTACGACACTTCCGGGAGGCATAATATTTTGTCACAGCTCTATCAGTGGGGATTCCATGGATGTCTACCGACCTTCATACGGTCCTTTCTCTCAGACAGATATTTTAGATACAGGGTTGGGAATGTCTTATCTGACCATTTTAAGCAGAAGAATGGTGTCCCTCAAGGGAGTGTTTTAACTGTAATGGCTTTTGCCATCGCAATCAATAGTATTACAACCGCAGTGCGATGTCCAGTACTATGGTCCAGGTTTGTGGACGACTTATCCATCTTCTGTGCATCCTCCAGCCTTGCCACGGCTACTCGGCAATTGCAACTGATGATCAGGTGGTTGGAAGAATCATCTTGCACCACAGATTTTAAATTATCATTAGAGAAAACAGTTCGTGTTGATTTTAATTGTTCCCACTGTCTGTTTAATTTGCCAGTTTTAAAACTGGGGGGACACAATTCTCACTTTTAAGGAAAAGGTGATGTATCTGGGTCGTATCTTTGATGAGAAGTTAACATGGTTGCCACACCTTGAAGAACTGAAACTGAGATGTCTCAAGGCCTTAAACATCCTTAAATGTGTCAGTCACAGGTCTTGGGTAGCTGACAGAGCGCATCTGCTCCAACTTTATATAGTCCACAGCTTGTGATCTCGCAGTCGCATTCTCACTTCCCGAGCACGGGGTCCTGGGCTCAATTCCCGGCGGGGTCAGGGATTTTCACCTGCCTCGAGATGACTGGGTGTTCTTTTTGTCCTTATCATTTCATCATTCAAGAAAGTGATGAGATTGGACTGAGCAAAGATTGGGAATTTGTACGGGCACTGATAACTGTGCAGTTGAGTGCCCCACAAACCAATAATCATCATCATCATCATCATCATCATCATCATCCAACATTATAAGGCCTTTTTGTGACCCCGGATTGAATACGGATGCTAGATTTATGGGTCAGCAAGGCCTTCGTACCTTAAAATGCTGGATGCAGTTCACCACAATGGTATTAGGCTGTCAACAGGGGCCTGTCACACGAGCCTCCGTTGTCTATTCGACGTCTTCTCCTCGTGGTATGCCAAGCATATAGAGCATTGCCCATTCCTACATTGTCAGCATCCAGTTACGTTGTTCAGCCGCCACTGGAATTGCTGTTCAATCATCGACCACAAGCAACTCGGCCATTTGGGAGAGCCTTGAATTATTACAGGTCGGGGGCATTAAGGTCCAAAGCCAGGAGTGAAGTAGGGCATCCCCTTGGCTACTACCAAGGCCCAGATTGGTTTTAGAACTGGCAGCTTACAAGAAGCATTGTACCCCAGATCATGTTTTTAAAATTAAATTTAATGAAATTTTACATAACCATCCAGATTTTATTACCGTCTACATGGATGGTTCTAAGCAGGGAGATGTTTTCGGTTGTACTTTCATGTTTCCCAACATTGTCCTCGGGATGTGGCTCCCAGAGCAGTTTTCAGTTTATTACGCGGAACTGTTTGCTATCCTGAGGGCAATGAAGCAGATGAGACAACGCCATGACAAAAAATTTATCATCTGCTCTGATTCTCAAAGTGCCCTTCTCGCTGTTGGACAGATGTACCCAGCAGATCGGATGGTGCAACAAGTGCGGGACACTCTCCTTCTCCTGCGAAGGATGTCATTGTTTGCTGGGTTCCAGGGCACATAGGCATCCAGGGAAACTAACTCGCTGATGATGCTGCTAAGGAGGCTTGCTCCCTTCCTCCTCCTGCCTACTGTTCAGTCCCTCTGCGGGCTGCCACTTCATTTGTGACTAGGATGGTCATATGTTGGTGGGAGTCCCAGTGGCTGGAAGTGAGTAACAATAAACTACGTTCCATCAAGACTTCAGTGCGACCATGGATCACCTCCTTCCGCTCGCTACGATGTGAAGAAGTAGCCCGTACTCGGCTTAGAGTGGGACATTGTCCGTTGATACATGGCTTCCTCTTATGTTGGGAGGAGCCCCCAGTATGTCAGATATACAGGACACAGCTTTCAGTACAACATCTTTTAATTGAGTGTGTTTTATATGTCGACCTGAGGCTTGAACTGGGTCTTCCACAGGATCTTCCTTCTATTTTAACTGATAATGAGGCGAGTGTTATTTGTGTCTTAAAATTTTGTGTGATGTCTGGAATTCTTCCCAAAATACTTGGTGTGTGATACTAAAAATGGGTCACAGAGTGATTTGATTTGATTTTTTTATTGGTCCAGTTTTATCATACAGCACAAATTGTACAATTGTTATTGGACAGGTCAAAGATAAGTTACAATAATACATAGTATTAGCAAAATAGTAGGCAAATTAAGAAAGTTACCCATTACAATTAATTTTGGTACATATTCATAAATTCTCTGACACGATAGAAACAGTGCTTTATTAGAAATGCCTTTAGTTTAGCTTTAAATATTGGATGACAAGCGTTTTTTATTTCCTCTGGTATCTTATTGTGTAGTATTACACCAATGTTAATTATGCTCCTCTGATAGGTGATTGTTCTGTGATATTTTTTATGTTTATTTGATTTCCCTCTGGTACTATAGTTGTGTACATTTTTGTTCCATAGCAGTTTGCCTGTTTTCAGGAGGTAGTGCCTAGTGAACAAGATAGTTTCATAAATGAATAAACTTGGAACATTTAGAACACCAAGCTCAGTAAAATGGGATTTACAGGACTCCATCTTTCGAAGGCCACAAATTATTCTTAGAACTCTTTTTTGCATTCTAAAAACCTTTACACTGTGAGTTGAGTATCCCCAGAAAAAGATCCCATATTGGACTATTGAGTGGAAATGTGCATAGTATGCCTGCAGTACTGTTGTTTTGCTTGTTGTAGCCTTGAAATTTCTTAGCCCATAGCACACAGATTATAGTTTTCTAGACAAGTTATTTATATGTGTGTCCCACTTTTAAGTCTTGCTGAACCCAGAGATCCAAAAATTTTGTGACACATTTTCTAGGGGATCATTTTTTAATTGTGCTTGAATAGACATTTGATTAGTTGGAGGAATTAAATGAAAATCAACACACACAGTTTTTTCAATATTTATAATGAGTCTGTTTTTTGTAAACCACTCAGAAAGTCTTTTCATAGAATTTTCTGCTGTGGACTGCAGAGACTGGTTCCAGTGAGCAGTATACTGGTGTCATCGGCAAACACGATAGTTTTTGTGGGGCTCATATATTCAACTAAGTCGTCCACATAAATCAAGAAGAGTAATAGAACTAAGATTGAGCCCTGTGGTTCACCATATTTTATTGGTAATTCACTAGAAAGAAAGGAGTTGTTTCTTGTTTTATTCATTTTGTTGAATTCATATTGAAGTGACACTTTCTGCCTGCGGTTTTTTAGGTATGAACACAACCAGCTATGTGCTACACCTCTTACTCATTGTCTTTCTAATTTTTTGAGCAGAATGTTATGGTCCAGGATGTCAAAGGCTTTTGATAGATCTAGAAAAATACCTGCAGCTAATTTATGTAATTTATGTTGATCAAGGGATTTTTAAAATGCAGTCTAAGAATTCGAAAATTGTTATCTGTGTAGATTTAGACTTTCTAAAACCATGTTGTTGTACTGTAAGAGGTGCATATTTATTTATGAAACTTAAAAGCCTGTCGTAGAAGAGTTTTTCTAGAATTTTTGAGAAGGAACTTAACTGTGACGTGGGTCGGTAGTTTGATATTTTTTCAGAAGAACCTTTTTTTGGCAGTGGTGAAACTTTTGCTATTTTAAAAAATCTGGAAATGCACCAGTTTTAAAGAGAGGTTGAAAATTTTTGCCAAGGGGTTTGGTATGTGGTGAGCACATGTTTTTAATATAAAATCAGGTACTTCATCAAGACCACTTGACATTTTATTGCTTAATGATTTAATTTTACTTATAACTTCATTGGGGTTTGTTTCATAGACATACATAGAAGCAGTCGAGATCACTGACTTGCTGGAGAAACTTGGGACTGGTCCTTGAATGAGGTCTTCAGCTAGTGAAGTGAAGTGAGGTGAAGTGTTCATTGCATTTTTCCACAAATGAATTTGGGTCTGTGGCTTTTGAGCCTTCTAGTGTTATTGATACATTCTTTTTCTTTGGCGCTGAACTAAAAGTTTCCTTCTTTATAACTTCCACGTGGATCTCATTTTGTTAGATGAGTTTCTTATCAAATTGTCATTCCTTCATAATTTTTGCCTCTTTGACTACTGTACCATAGATTCTGTTGTAGGCTTTTGAATAATCTGCGAATTCTTGGGTTACTCTATATTTCTTACAACAGTACTGCAGAAATCTGTTTCTCTCACTGGAAATTTTTATGCCTTTAGTTTCCCATTGCTTATTATTGTTAGGTTTTACTGTTTTTACTACTTTTGGAAATGCTACATTAAAATAGTGAAGAAAGATGCTCTGAAAACTCACGTACATGCTATCAACATTGTTCTGAGTGGCGATGCTTTCCAAGTTTTTCTTCGCCAGCAAGAGATTAAAAATTCTAATGTTATCTTCAGAAAAGTTTCTTTTTTCAACTACTTTTTCGGAACTGCTACTCCTTGTTGGCATTTCTATACACAGCATCTGCGCCTCATGATCACTATAACCCATGCTCAGTACTCTGCTTGTGAATCTGTAATTTGTTTCTGAGATGAATATTTGGTCAATAATGGAATTAGTGCATTCTGTTAATCTTGTTGGGCAGTGTATTGTGGGGATCATATTGAATGAGTTGGTTATATTTATCAAAGTATCTCTGGTGCTGCTGTCTTTTGAAAAATCAATATTGAAATCCCCACAAAGCACTAACTTCATATTTAGTGTATTGATACTGTTCAGCAGAACCTCTAGTTTATTCATGAAGACTGGCAGGTTTCCACTTGGTGCTCTATATATGTTAATAACTATGAAATTAAGCTCTGGCAGTTTAGTAATGGAAAGTTCAAAGTCTTTTTCAATTGAGTCAATATAACTTTTACTGACATCACAGAACTTTATTTGTCGTTTCACAAAGATAGCAGAGCCACCATGTTTGGAAAACTCTTGGCTAAAATGACTTGCTAATCTATATCCTGAGATTGAGATTAATTTTACTTCATCATTTCATACTCAATGTTCAGTAATGCGAATTATGTCTACATTTAGTGCATACTGGAGTAGTGCTCCCAACATGGAAATTTTATTTGTGAGTTACTGAACATTATGGTGTAGTATAGCGAAATCTGGGAATTTAGTAACTTTAGTTGAATTGGTTTCTGATTCTTTATCTAATGGAATTTCTAATACAGTACTTACCCTAAAAATTTTTTGGTATCTTTCTTGTGTGTGGCTTCCGTTTGCTGGTCACAATCAGCAGGTGAGTTAACTTCTGGAGCTTGTATAAATTTTGCTTCATCCACATCTGTCTTCTTCGGTTTAAACCATTTCATAATTTTCGTTTGGCTGATGACTTGATTGTTTATTTCTCACCTAATCAGTTTAAACCCCTTGGTAATTTGTGTTTGGCTGATGGCACAGCTTGTAACTCGTCTAAAGCACTTCTTAATCTCCGTTTGTTTGTCACTTATACTTTTTTCTTCACTCTTCTTCGAAATGTGAGTACATATTTTTTCAGCTAGTAATTTCTTTCCTGGCATATTTAAATGAAGTCCATGGACTGTATGGAACCTTCACTCCAATTTGTTTATATCTACAGTTTCAACATTCTTAAAGTTAGTGCATATTTCAGTAATAACCTCGTTTTCAACATAAATTTCGCAGTTCACACACCATCAGGGTAGTAAATCATGACAATGTGGGATGTTCACAATGAGTACATTTGTGTGGGTTAAATTGTTTAAACATTTCCTCATTTCTGCAATACCCTTGTATGTCTCATTCTGTAGATATTGTTTGATCCTCCTATTAACATGGCAGGGTCACATATTATTTCTAAGTCTTCATCCAGTCACAGTTATTTGTCCCTTTTTTTTTGACAGCATCTTTTTAGGTATTTTCTCCATGATTTTATTTAGTTATCCCACTGTGTCTCACTGGGCTTTTATTACGGGCTTTTCTGAACTTCGCCTTTTTGGGGTTGCTTTATGTTTCCTGTGGTGCGATCAAACATAGTTTTCCAGTTTATTGATCTCCTTCCATAGATCATGAAAATGTTCTTCAGTATAACATTAATGCAAGGGTGCTGATGACCTAGTTGTTTAGTGCCCTCCGCCATAAATCATCATCATCTGTCCCCCAACCCCCCCTTGCTTCGTGACAGTCACAATTTATCTAGCTCTGTCCAGAATTTTTTCTAAACCAGTTTGGGACATCTATTTGCCCAGATTTAACAGTTATGCAACCATTTATCTCAAATTAGGTGTTCATTTCACCAGTATTAGTATGCTGCTACTGAAAAGTATTTTGCCAAATGATTAAGGTATTGAGCAGTAACAAAACAAGGTTTGTCGTAGAAACTATGAAAGCAATGTTAGTGACTAGAGTGAATTATGATGAAACCTGAGTTGGATGTTTTCATATGCTGTTGAAAAATACAGGTATGCTGGTGAAAATTTACATCACTGACAAATACTGTATGCCCTCTGGCATTCCTTCATCTTAGGAGGTACTAATAAAATATAAATTAATGTACTTTTTGTAATGAATTAAAGTGGTACAGGAGTTTGCATTTATTACATTTAATTAAGACTTTTATTTGCAATATCAAAATTTTTTATTTGTACTGAATTAGGATCTAGAAAATACGGTTACCTTAACACACTAAACTAGGTTTCTATGAACATTACACTGCAAACCATATGTTTCTACCTCTCTCCATTTGTAAAATATGTGATTAAAGTTGTAAAGATAATTTTAGAACGCCCTGTATTTTCATACTTCTTTATTGGGATAACGGGAAACTGCCAACAATTGGTGATCACACACACCGTGATGCCACCCAACCTGCCAGACAGCTCAATATTTTAAATGTCATTTGTTTTCTACTCAATATTTTAAATGTCATTTGCTTTCTACTCATTGAACTGCATTAAAACTTACTTCATTTACTTTCATATTCCTTATTGTAAACGAGTTCTTTGCTTGAACATGAACATCTCTGTAATGTGCTTTCATGAATCCTTGTTACTCACATGTGTAATTTACGTCTGATGATTGATAGGAGGTGCATGCCCACTGGCGTTGTCAGCACTGACACGCAAGCAAGGAAGAAACATTCTCTTTCTCATGTCCCCACTCCCCATGGTATGGGGGTGGTCCCATAAGTACCTGGCCTAACCAAGAGATGGCAGTTGTTGTTGAAAAATATCTCTGGATTCGAAAGTATACGATCCATGAAGCACATGTTTAAAGTTTGAAGATGCCACATTGCGTAGTATTTGTTTGGCAGCTATCAATAGTGAACATTGTGAGTGAACTTGTGAAAATGGAGAAAATTGGTCATCGTCATGTGATACAATTTTTGAAATGCCTCAGTGCAACCAATATTAAAGCTGAGCTAGATTCTACATTGGAAGAGTGTGCTTCTTCATTGAAAACAGTAAAATGTTGGTTAGCTGAGTTTAAACGAGGCCGTATGAGCTGCCAAGACGAGCATCGCAGTGTCGACCAATTCAGGTGACGACTCCAGAAATGGTGAAGAAAATCCACAAAGCGGTACTGTATGATTGTCGACTGAAAGTGCACGAGTTAGAAGACATAGTAGACATTTCAAAAAGACATGAGAAAACTGTGTGCCAGATTTGTGTCACGTTTGCTCACACTCGAGCAAAAACAGTGTCGTGAAGATGTTTCAATTGACTGGTTAGCGAAGTTGCAGCAACCAAGCTGATTTTTTTGTGCTGTTTCATAATCATGGGTGAAACACGAGTCCATCACTTCACTCCTGAGACAAAAGAACTATCAAAACAATAGACACAAATTTGAGAACCAACTCCAAAGAAGACGAAGACCGTTTCATCTGCAGTCAAGGTCATAGCGGGGTTTTTTGGGATGCATGTGGGATAATTTTCACTGACTATCTTGAAAAAGAAAAAACTATCAATGGCGAGTATTATGCGAACTTATTGCAACGTTTGAATGAAGAAATCAAGCAAAAACAGCTGCATTTGGACAAGAAAGTGTTGTTTCTTCAGGGCAGCTCACAAGTCCATTATTGCAATGGCCAAAATTAATGAATTAAAGTTTGAATTGCTACCTCATGCACACTATTCACCAGATTCAGCCCCCTCTGATTATTTTCTGTTCCCCAGCTCGAAAAAATGGGTTGGTGGTTGACGATTTTCAACAAATGAAGATGTGATGTTGGCAGTTGATGGCTATTTTGAGGAGTTAATTCTCATTATAAGAAAGGTATCGAAGTGGGAAAAGTGTATAGAGCTGAAAGGAGATTATGTTGAAAAATAAATACATTTTTTCAAATTTTTTGTGTTTTCTTTGTTGGGTCAGGTACTTGTGGGACCACCCTTGTAAATCATGGCCATTGTCCAACTTACCATCTACAAACTGTGTGTGTCTGGGAAATTAATCTGATTTGATCCAGATGTCCAGGATTTTCAAAGTTCTTTTTCTGGAATCAGCAATTTAAGTGATACATCAACTTAAGTAATTAAGTATTAATAACACCTGGAACAACTTAATCCACAGCAATGTATAAATGAAAATAAAAATTAGTCCATTCAGTACATAATTAAATGAACATGTATAATGCTTATTTTAACTTTGATATACCCTCTGAGGTATGTCTTCACTTATCCGTGAGGGTAAGGCTACCCTCTGGTGGTGTAAGGTAGCACTGCTTTAATTCAACTAATGAAAACACTGTAGGCTGGTATCACGCACAAGAATGAGTGGATAGCTTAGTTAAAACACTATAGTGTGGTGTTAGTTGAAAGAGTGACTAGATGGTTCAACCAACAGAAAAACTGCTGACAGTTTTCAATTGAAAAGAAAGAAGGAAGAATTGAGTCATTATGCGAAGCTGCAACAATCTCGAATGTTTTCATTTGGTTGCTCCTACAGACTATTTTCACATAAAAGAATGAGTTAGTAGTCCAACCAACTGAATCAATTACATTCAAGCCCCCCTATGCCTGGGTTTCAGTTGAAATCCCCCATTTGGTTTGATGCTGAGGTGCTACCCCAATTCAATTGTAGAGCTTCTGGAATGCTGCTAAAGTTAGGGGGAATACTAGGTAGGCCGGGAATGTGGACTGAAGGGGGAGGCGTGCTGGGGTAGTTGATGCAGTTGTGGAAAGCCACTGTGTCAAGGTCGTGTAATGGTTTGTGCATCTGCCTAGTGACCCAGGAGATGTGGGTTTGAATTCCAGCCTTGGTACAAGTTTTCATATGTCAGTTCAGTGTTCACATACAGGATGAGGCAGCTAAGTCATAACCCCTTGTATCTCCCCAACCATTTGGATACAAAGATGCCGTTTGGACAGTGAATTGCAGGGACAGGGGCTACTTGAATACCGTATTTACTTGAATCTAAGCCGCACTTTTTTTCTGGTTTTTGTGATCCAAAAAACCGCCTGCGGCGTAGAATCGAGTGTAAAGTAAGCGGAAGTTCTGAAAAATGTTGGTAGGTGCCGCCACAAATAACTTCTGCCGTCGAATATATGTAGCGCTACAAAGGCAAGCTTTGCAGGCACAAAGATAAATACTGGCGCCAAAACCTCTGCGTCAGTAAATAAATTAAAAAAAAGGTGGAAAAAGAGCTCCCCCCCCCCCCCCCCCCCCCCCCCTCTGAGTTTCGACCACTGCATTTTCGTACATTATCCAACGAAGTAAATGCAAATTCCGTATTGTTCATCTTCGAATGTAACAGCATTTCAATGTACTACGAAAATCCGACTGGCAAGACTGTTTGGGATGCTTGTCAGTATGGCCAACTCTACGTTCTGAATTCTTTCCTGCCTGTGAGAAGAGATGGTTGCTAATAGGAACTTTTATGAATTGTGAATCACATGCAGTATTCTCTTCACCATAAGAATAATATGAATATAAACATTTTACCATGTATTCTTTCGTCTTTGCTGCCTAATAAACTACGAAACTAGAGTGAGGCAACAGCAAACACAGAAGAATATACATATCATGTCATGTTTAAATTCGTATTATTCTTATGCCTAATAGTGATACAGTCAGAAGTGAAGCACGGCAATTGACTAGATTTTCAGATCTATGATGACTCTAATTTCAGTGCAGAATGTAATGTACTAAAGAGGTGTCTGCAAAGATTTTCAAACGGAGAAAAATTTTCGCTAAACTCTCGTTCAGAACATCTTCTATCATGTGCAGTCTATTATTTGGTTCTTGTTGATCATTATCAAGGAAAGCAGCAGTGTAAGTAACAACAAATAGCAGTCTCTTGCCATTGTTTCGCTAGTGACACGATCCCCCCCTCCTCTCTCTCTCTCTCTCTCTCTCTCTCTCTCTCTCTCTCTCTCTCTCTCTCTCTCTCTCTCTCTCTCCCTCCCTCCTTTTTTTTTTTAATTGTAAGCGGCAGTAGTGTGCACAAAAGCAAGCCATGCCTCTAGCGGCGACAGACCGTAAACACTCATTATCAGAATGCGACAAACAATGCATGACACAGTACAGCACTGCATTTTCAGCTTAGAGTGACGTAAACACCTATAACAAAGAGAACGGCACTTACCAGATCAAAGAAAAATAAGCAATCAAGCACGTGAAAGCACGTGAAAAAGGAAGGGTACCTGTATAAATACGGATGGAGCGCCTGACGCATAGCAATGGCTACCTGGTAAAGCTTACCTGCCAAGCTTACGATTCGAAACAAACTACTGTAACTGTATTGTCATTTATTCGACCTAATTGTGTCTCATATTACAATGGACCAACTTTGTTTCGATTTGGAGGTGCGGCCTAAAACTTTTCTTTCCCCTTGAGTTTTGAGTCTCAAATTTCAGGTGCGGCTTAGATTCGGGAAATTTTTTTTCCTTGATTTCAAGTCTCATTTTTCAGGTGCAGCTTAGATTCGAGTGCGGCTAAGATTCGAGTAAATACAGGTACATCACATTTCATGTTTGTGCTATTTTTTATTACAGAGGTATGAGGCCATCTTTGGTTTTTTAAATGGAACACTATGTTAAACTTTAGCATAACATGATGGGCTAAAAAAGGCTGTTTCAAATATGTGTATATCATAATATTTAGGCAAATAGATTTTGAGACACAGATATGTTCTCATATCATGTTCATCTTTCGATGTGGCATTGTCCAATGCGACCTTTCCTGTTGTCCACTGAGGAACTTAACAGGGAAGGCATTGTTTTCCTGCTTCTCGATAACTCACAAGGTGACACACGAGGTAGCTGGAGAGAAGGGTATAAATGTGCTGCTGGGGTATTGAGACATCGCATTTCTGTCACAGATTCTTGGAGCAGACATGTACACCAATGAAGAAAAGTTAGATATGCTTCTAGTGTGTGGCGAAAGCAGAAGAAATACTGTTAAAGCAATATGGAAAGCTGTATCCTGATTGTGAGCATACTACGCGCCAGCTTCTTGCACATATTTGCAAGAAACTACTTGAATCGGGATCATGGAATGCCATACAGAGGACAAGGCAGAAAACTGCAACTGGAAAGGTATATGAAGAGGGTGTTCTGGCGTCGGCGCATAACGACCCTACTGTTTCATCGTGACATATCGCCTTGGAATGTGGTATAAGTCAGAGAAGTGTTCTGCGCACATTGCACCGGCATAGATTTCACCCATTTCACCTTTTATTACATCAAGCACTCTCCGGTGTAGATTTCGAACAGCGCCAGGAATTTTGCTGGTTTGCTCTGCAGCACCTACAAGATGATACAGCCTTTTTTCGTTTTCAAATAACTGAATAATATTTGCACAGCATCATCAGTTAATTTTTGCGCAAAATATCGCAGTATGTATTACTATTGTCGGGTAAATGGGTGTGTTTGTGTAAGGACAGACTTGTCATGTTTACCATGTACTCTACACAACAGGAAAGGTTGCATTGGACAGCGCTGCTTCAAAGGATGAACACGATATTAAGACGTATCTGTGTCTCAAAAACTATTTGCCTAAATATTATGATATACACATATTTGAAGACGTCTTTTTAAGCCCATTATGTTACGCTAAAATTTAACATAGGGTTCCATTTAAAAATACAAAAAACAAACATAGCCTCATATCTCTGTAATAAAAAATAGCACAAACATAATATGTGATGTATTCAAGTAGCCCCTTTCCATGCAATTCACTGTCCAAGAGGCATCTTTGTATCTATTACGGTTGGGGAGATACAAGGGGTGTTATGAATTAGCTGCCTCATCCTGTATAAATTAAAGACTGACTTGAATGTGGCATTGATGACTCTGGCTGTCACATATTGCTTGACAATGTAAGTCTTACCCTGGTCATCAATGACCGAGAGCCTTGCGGGGGTGGAGAATAGCCTAGCGACAACAGTCATGCTGAAAAAGGACCATCCACTGAGAAAGCTTTTCACTGTCTTGAGATGACTATGAACTGGTTACAACCAGAAGAAGAACATAATGCATTCCGAGTGCTGTCTTTAAAACATTTGCAACATTTGGTGGCAAGAAATGAGTCTTAGCTCTGAAACAAAAACAAATTTTGGTCTTCTTTTCTTAAAATGTGGGCCTGATTTAATAGTCATTTGAACTTCCTAGTCAATTGTCTATGTTAATTGTAAGATGTGTAATACATATGTACAGTTTTGCATTTAATTCACTGTTTCTTTGTTTTACTTTTCTATGAGCATTGGTGCAATATGTTTTTATAAATTATCAAATGATTGGTTAATCAAAAAATCAGTTACTCAACCCCCACCCCCTCCACCCAATCAATGCTCTACTGTTAGGTCATGACTGCTTTTTGTTCATTTGCATGTGACAGTTGCTTAAAAAAAAAACAAAAATAACCACGAACCTGAAGCTATCCTGGTCAAACTATTAAACATGTAAGGTATACAAGCTACTCTTTTTTTTATCACTGTAGTTTGTACTTCACCTAACAGATGATTTCAATTTACAGGTATTGTCATCCGTCTCTGGTTACACCGGAAACAAGAGAAGGATGTAGTTTTGACTGTTTGGGGTGTTTACTTCAATGGTTTAATTTACTTGGGACCCAAGCTCTGCTCAGATCCATCTTCATTTTGTATTAACACTATCGTGTTTCATATGCACGGTGGCTATTTTACTGCTCCTGAATGTTTTAAGGAGCAGCCCCAAAAGATTAGAAATTCTAGGATTTTACTCAATCAAAGTGATGTACGCCCCAGCTATACTGTCAGTCTTTTGCTAAGGTAAGTATAAAGTTAAGATGTTGTTGGTTCTTAACTTAATTGACACTGATTTGCTAGAAATGTACCTTTCCTCTTACTGTTTTTTCTTTTTTTGGTTGTTTCTTTTTCTATTTTATTTACTCTTATTTTCTTATGTGTACAACGGAGCTCTCACCAATTAATAAGTGTAACACTCAATTGTGTCTTCACAAGGTGTTGAGGCAAGACTTTCCAATGATCTTCCATATAGAATCTGTTATAAGTTACTAGCGATAGCAAAGATGTCTTCGACCTGAAATTTGATTTCAACATCACAGTGCTTTACTAGGCATGGATGTGTTATGCAAGTGATATGCTCTTGCCATCCTCAAATCTTTAAACAGACTTACCCAGCATGTTACACTGGGAGCTATGATTTAATGCAGTCTTTGAACTATGGTGAATATTTTTCAGTTTAACAAATCATTTCCTTAGGGAAAGAAGCAAAAAATGCTGGGAAAAAGGCTGTGGCTGAATGAGGTTTGAAACCCAAACATTTGTATTTATAGTCTGACATTTAATGACTGCTACCAAATAAAAAATGACAATTCCGTGGAGGACTACCATTGATTTATGACCTACAATATTACATATGTATTTTAATTAGTTCATGAAGGATGTTGCAGAACCTGTCCTGACATTACCTCTTTGTATATGTTGCACAATTTCAGTTGTATACAATAAAGATCGGCAACGAGTCTGAGTGTTCTATCCTAACTTTTTTCTCCGTGACAGTGACAAGCTGAGCTTCTGTGGATTGACAGTGACCAACAGCAGTCTCACCTGATGGCAACATGGTTCCACCATACTTTTATTTATTTATTTGTCTCTTTACATTCATTTTTCCATGTAGTAATCACACAATGACTTTTGCAAATGTTGTATTGTTTACAAAGGTGTAGTAGATACTCTTATCGTATTTGCTTACAAAGGTTAAATATATTTAATCTACAAAGGTTAGTACATAATAGATACAATTTAGATTTCTTTAATGAATACAGATATTTATAAGAAAAGATTTTAACATTATTTTAAATGGGTCCCCAGTGTTTGTTCTTCTGGCAGTTTGTAATACCAGATTGAGCCGCTGAAATATGGATCGTCATCTGTTAATTAGTTTTGTTCTTTGTCTGTGATAATTGTGCTTATTCCTTGTGTTTTGGTTATGTACACCTTAACATTTGAGTGTGTCACTCTGATGGCTTACAATAATCTGATAAGTCTATACAAAGGGTGTCCCAGGTGGAGTGGTCAGTATTCAGGGATATGACAGGAGCCAACCTTTGAGGCACAAACCTTCATATAGACATGTGCCCCATTATCAATGGTTTCAGAGATAGAACCCATAAAATGTACATTGTTATTTATTTTCTGTGTTATTCTATACATTCCGAGGTTTACACATTTACAAGAGCTATTACACATTACAACATGTATTTTACAAAATATCAGTTGAGAAATATGTACTGTGGTGTCTTCCAAAGTGTGAAGTCCCAGGTTAAAGTATACAGGGTGGTCCATTGATTGTGACCAGACCAAATATCTCACGAAATAAGCATCAAACGAAAAAACTACAAACAACGAAACTTGTCTAGCTTGAAGGGGGGGAACCAGATGGCGCTATGGTTGGCCCGGTAGATGGCGCTGCCATAGGTCAAACGGATGTCAACTGCATTTTTTAAATAGGAACCCCCATTTTTTTATTACATATTCGTGTAGTACGTAAAGAAATATGAATGTTTTAGTTGCACCACTTTTTTTGCTTTGTGTTAGATGGTGCTGTAATAGTCACAAACATATGGCTCACAATTTTAGACGAAAAGTAGGTAACAGGTAGGTTTTTTAAAATTAAAATATAGAACATAGGTACATTTGAACATTTTATTTCGGTTGTTCCAATGTGATACATGTACCTTTGTGAACTTATCATTTCAGAGAACGCATGCTGTTACAGGGTGATTGCCTGTAAATACTACATTAATGCAATAAATGCTCAAAATGATGCCCGTCAACCTCAATGCATTTGGCAATACATGTAACGACATTCCTCTCAACAGCGAGTAGTTCACCCTCTGTCATGTTCGCACATGTATTGACAATGCGCTGACGCATGTTGTCAGGCATTGTCGGTGGATCACGAAAGCAAATATCCTTCAACTTTCCCCACAGAAAGAAATCTGGGGATGTCAGATGCGGTGAACTTGTGGGCCATGGTATGGTGCTTTGACGACCAATCCACCTGTCATGAAATATGCTATTCAATACTGCTTCAACCGCACATGAGCTATGTGCCGGACATCTATCTTGTTGGAAGTACATCGCCATTCTGTCATGCAGTGAAATATTTTGTAGTAACATCGGTAGACCATTACGTAGGAAATCAGCATACATTGCACCATTTAGATTGTCATCGATAAAATGGGGGGCCAATTATCCTTCCCCCCCATAATGCCGCATCATACATTAACCCGGCAAGGTCGCTGATGTTCCACTTCTCACAACCATTGTGGATTTTCCGTTGCCCAATGGTGCATATTATGCTGGTTTACATTACCGCTGTTGGTGAATGATGCTTCATCGCTAAATAGAATGCGTGCAAAATATCTGTCATTGTCTCATAATTTCTCTTGTGCCCAGTGGCAGAACTGTATGGGTGCAATCGATGTTGATGTAGCATTCTCAACACCGACATTT
The DNA here is from genome assembly GCF_021461395.2 of Schistocerca americana. NCBI lineage: Eukaryota > Metazoa > Arthropoda > Insecta > Orthoptera > Acrididae > Schistocerca > Schistocerca americana. Next base: position 111,194,584 of record NC_060120.1, read on the forward strand.
TTGAGATTCCCAATTCTCATGCAATTTGTCGGCTACTGATGTGTGGATTAGCCATGACAGCAGCTAAAACACCTACTTGGGCATCATCATTTGTTGCAGGTCTTGGTTGATGTTTCACATGTGGCTGGACACTTCCTGTTTCCTTAAATAACGTAACTATCCGGCGAACAGTCCGGACACTTGGATGATGTCGTTCAGGATACTGAACAGCATACATAGCACACGCCCGTTGGGCATTTTGATCACAATAGCCATACATCAACATGATATCGACCTTTTCCGCAATTGTTAAATGGTCCATTTTAACACGGGTAATGTATCACGAAGCAAATACAGTACGCACTGGCGGAATGTTGCATGATACCACATACTTATACATTTGTGACTACTACAGCACCATTTATCACAAAGCAAAAAAAAGTGGTCCAACTAAAACATTCATATTTCTTTATGTACTACACAAAATATAATAAAAATGGGGGTTTCTATTTTAAAATATGCAGTTGATATCCGTTTGACCTATAGCAGTGCCATCTAGCGGGCCAACCATAGCACCATCTGGTTTCCCCCTTCAAGCTAGACGAGTTTTGTTCTTTGTAGTTTTTTCGTTTGATGCTTATTTCGTGAGATATCTGGCCCAGTCACTATCAATGGACCACCCTGTATACCCCATGACAGCAACTCAAGCTAAGGGCAGTCGCTGTCAGATGAAGCCATGAATGAGAGTCGTTGGAGAAGGCATGCCCTCAAGAGGTTCCTAACACCGAAGTCTACTTATGTCAGAGTGCAGCACCATACAACCCAGTCTGTGACAGCAGTCTATGATAACAGCTTCATCATAGCTCAGACCCAGGCATTGAGCTAGTATCATTAGTCAAAACTGTGTACAAGAGTTATAATTAATGGAATATGAATTTGATTATAATGCAATATTGTTGAAGTGATAAACAGCTACCGTGTACTGTGACAGTACCATAAATATATGTTATACAGTTGGATAGACAAAAAATCCACTCACCAAGTGATGGCAGGACAAATTGCATAAAAATTAATGAAATGTGCAAGCTGTCTGAGCCAGTGGCTCCTTCTCCTGGCAGAAGGGTTGAAGGGGAAGGAAAAGTGGTGATGGAAAATGGTTGGTGATGTTTAGGAAATGGGAATAATTACAGAAAAGTCACCCAGAACCATGGGTCAGGGGAAACTTAATGCTCTGTGTCACTTGCCTGAGTGTCCACATAGATGGGCTCTGTTGTTTCCAAAGCTGACTGGGATGCTTTCACCATTGCCTCACCCTTCACACCCTGCCACATGGAGGTATCGATGCAGTTGTCAAGAGCACAACTGCAGCCATTCTATTGGCAGCTGACCCAGTGATCCCCTCTTCTTTTGGGATCCCCTCATTGGAAAACAGTACCTTGTTGGACCCTTGAAATTACCATGGCCATTAGAGATTGCAGGCGCACTCTCCAATGCCATAAACAACTTCCGTTGATGCAGCATCTCGCTACCTTTAAACAGCTATATGTCCAGATCTACCACCTCATAAATTGACAGAAAGAAGAAAGCTGAGTGAGGTACATTGCTACTATTGGATCACATGCCCCTCCTTTGCAGGTTTGCGTGAAGTTTAGACACCTCTACGGACATCAGTACCCCACAGATGTATGTGTTTTCTCTGTGAATGGTGACGTTTGCACTGTTCCAGACACTATTGCGAGTCTTCTACTTTTCATTATGCTCAAGCCTCTGTGTCTGAGAATTATCAGCTTGCATTTCATGCCCTCAAACAGTGGTTAGAGTGACTTCCTTTACCATTTACTACACATCACCTGGAACCTCATAATGTTCCGTTCAGTACAGGGGAATTCCTCAGTGCCGTAGCCCTTTGTCCTGACACAATGCCAGAACCAGACTACATCTACAGCCAAATGCTCATCCACTTATCAGTGGATTGCTAACATCACATCCTTGCCATTTTCAATCACATCTGGAGTTAGGGTGAGTTCCCGTCTCAGCGATTAGAAATCATGATTGTCCCAGTATTGAAACTGGGTAAACACCCCCTTGAGATGGACAGCTGGGTCTTTTGGCTCCATCTCTAGGAGGTTTTGGGCAAGGCAGCTCTACTGCTGACAATTTGGCCTGCCTGCAGTCCACTATTTGGCCAGCTGTTTCCTGGCGTCAACATCCTGTCACAGTCAAAAAAACTCTTTGACTTCGACAGGGCATATAACCCCAATGGTATCACCACATCCTAGCTACCTTCCATGAGTGGAGTCTTCAGGGTCAATGCCCAGTTTTTATCCTGAACTTCTTTTCTCTCCATACTTTCCAGGTTCAAGTTGCTGTTTTCTACGTTACATCTCATATACAAGAGGATGGGGTCCCACAGGGCTCTGTATTGAGTGTGCCCCTTTTTCTAGTGGCTGTCAATGGCCTAGCTGCAGCTGTGGGATCTACAGTATCAGCCTTCCTGTATGCTGATGAGTTTTGTGTCTTTTATTGCTCCTCAACTATTGGTGTTGCTGAATTCCAACTGCAGGGTGCCATGTAAAAGGGACAGTCCTGTACTCTCACTCATGGTTTCTGGTTTGCCACCACCAAGACATTTGTCATGCAATTCTGCCACCATTGTACTGTCCATCCCCAACCAGAACTCTAACTCGAGGACCAAATGCACAATGTAGTGGAGTCTTATCATTTTTTTGAATTGGTCTTTGATGCCCAGTTGATGTGACTGTACCATCTTCACCAGCCTAAGCAGATCAGCTGGTCACATCTTAATACTCTTCATTGTCGTAGTTACACCAGATGGGGTGCAGACCGCTCTGCATTTTTGCGGCTATACAAAGCTCTGATCCTGTCATGTCTTGATTATGTGGGTCAGCAGCACCTTCACCTTTGTGGATGCTGGATCCGATACTCAATTGTGGGGTCAGACTTGTGACAGTGCATTTCAGACCAGCTCTGTGAACAGCCTATTCATCAAGGCTAGTGTCCCTCCCCTACAGATCAGGCACCAACAATTGCTACTCAGCTGTGCAGTACACATTCACTGCTTCCCTGGGCATCTGAACTACTATGTCCTTTTTCCTAGTAGAGTGATCTACCGCCCACAAAAGAGACCAAGGTCTGGAGTCAGGATTGCAGTTCACATACAGTGTGTCTACTCTAAACTCCATCCTTCCCCAATGTTGCCTCTTGTCAGTGAGAAATTGCATGTGCCCCCACGAGGGTACCCTGTCCTCGGATCTCCCTCAACCTCTCCTTTGAATCGAATGAATCAATAGACCCTATGATTTTTCACCGCCTGTTTCTGTTCATCCTTGAAGCATTTACAGGCTCAGACAAAGTCACACTGACGCTCTACAGTCAACATATAAATCAGTTTTGCCTACACTCTTGCAAGATGCTGAGCTATGTTTCCTGCTGAATCGATGCAGTGTATTCTCTGAAGAACTGGTGACCATTGCTCGAGCCCTCAGCCACCTTCGTTCTTGCGCTGTCAAGTAGTTCTTAATCGGCAGTGATTCCTTGAGTGTAATCTGCAGGCTGTTGACCAGTGCTGTCCTTGACACCCATAGGTTGTAACTATCCAGGATCTACTGTATGAACTCCAACATGATGAACAGTTGGCTGTCTTAGTATGGATCCCTGATAACATTGGGATCCCAGAGAATGAACGTGCTAACCAGTTGGGCAGTTTGGCTACCAGGTTGCCGACTTTGGAGACAGGGGTACTGGAACTGGACATTCTGTTGACTCTATGTGAACAATTGTTGGAGGCTTGGAATGCAGATTGGTGTGCAGTGATTTCTATGAATAAACTGTGAAACATAGAGGAGACCATGGCCATGTGGCAGTCTCCCTTTCATGCTTCTCACAGGGAATCTACTGTCCTCTGTCAGCTTTACATTGGCCACACTTGGCTGACATATGATCACATCCTCCAACTTGAGGATCCACCCGACTGTCAATGTGGTGCCCATCTCACAATGGCCCACAAGCTGCTGGACTGTCCTATTTTGGCCACCTTATGCTGAAACTTATTTGCTGACATGCTACTTCTGGTGCTAGCAGATAATGCAAAAGCAGTAAATTTGGTTTTATGTTTTACCCGTGAAAGAGGTTTTTACTCTTCTCTGTGATGTAGGACACATTAGCCTCATCAGCTGATTGAGAGATTGGAAGGGTGCCCTGTCACCTGCTCCGACCTGAGGGGCCCATGGCTGCCCTTGCTTGGTGGTCTGGCCTGGCTCCTGACCTTCCCATCTATTAAATTATTTTTATTCCTTTACATCTTTAATTGTTTGACAGACTCATCATCATTGTCCTCTTTCCTGAGATTTTATTTCTTGTTCATGTAGCTAGTTTGCTTGTGGTTATGGAGCATGTGGAAGCACTGGTTGGATCCAGTGTGTGTCTCTCCAGACACGTAACAGGCCCTGGTGCCTTCAGCTGCTTTCTGAGCAGGGCAACACTCCTATTTTCACCCTTTTATGCCTCCCTCACTTCTACCTCTTGGTTTTCTTGAGTCACGGATACAACTGAATCCATTAGGATTTGTCTTTGGTGTACTTCCTCTCTGAGGACTATTCCTGGAAGGGATCAAGGGACTAATGATCTCATAATTGGGTCCCTTTGACCCCAGCAATCAGTCACGTCAGTCACGTCAGTCACGTCAGTCACGTCAGTCACGTCAGTCACGTCAGTCACGTCAGTCACGTCAGTCACGTCAGTCACGTCAGTCACGTCAGTCACGTCAGTCACGTCAGTCACGTCAGTCACGTCAGTCACGTCAGTCACGTCAGTCACGTCAGTCACGTCAGTCACGTCAGTCACGTCAGTCACGTCAGTCACGTCAGTCACGTCAGTCACGTCAGTCACGTCAGTCACGTCAGTCACGTCAGTCACGTCAGTCACGTCAGTCACGTCAGTCACGTCAGTCACGTCAGTCACGTCAGTCACGTCAGTCACGTCAGTCACGTCAGTCACGTCAGTCACGTCAGTCACGTCAGTCACGTCAGTCACGTCAGTCACGTCAGTCACGTCAGTCACGTCAGTCACGTCAGTCACGTCAGTCACGTCAGTCACGTCAGTCACGTCAGTCACGTCAGTCACGTCAGTCACGTCAGTCACGTCAGTCACGTCAGTCACGTCAGTCACGTCAGTCACGTCAGTCACGTCAGTCACGTCAGTCACGTCAGTCACGTCAGTCACGTCAGTCACGTCAGTCAGTCCGTCCGTCCATCCATCCATCCATCCATCCATCCATCAATCTTTTGTCGCATCAGTATTCGGTTAAAGTGAATATAAATTGCATGTCCCCATAGCTCTATCCCATAACTTACAAATGGACAAACATCCCATAGTTTACTGTTTTCTGCATTAAGCTACAAACAATTTAGGGTGTTGGCTGAGCAAGACCATTGCACTTCTGATTTTCCTGTATACAAGGTTAACGTGGTTTCCCCATTGAAGACTGCTATCCAAGTGCAGACCGAGGAATTTAGTTTTCATTGTATATGCATAAAATTCCACAAATATTTCTTAAACATCTGTGGTATGCATTGCCTGCTTTGAACTCCAGTACCTGTGATCTTGTGGTACTGACATTTAGGCTCTGATTACTAAAATATTTAGTCACCTCTGATGTCTCGTGTTGAAAAATGTTATTTCTTCTTCATTGTCACTATGAAACAGCAGAGAGATGTCATCAGTGTAAGTAATTATATGGGAATTATAAGGCTGTGCAGTGTCATTTGCTTATACAAGAAAAAGAAATGCCATGCTTATATTTAGAAATGTTGGGGAAATAACAACAATAATGCTGCACAGTTGTGTACTGAATACCTTCTCATGTTGCATTTTAAAGTGCAGTATTCAGCTCACTTCACTGAATTGTAACTTCCTTGTTGCTTAATGTGGATGCACTCCTATGAATAAAATGATGCCTTGTTCCTATTATTTGTATATCTCAACAAAAGCGCAGTAAACTGAATGATTGACATTTAGTTGCCCTATTCAGTACAAAACGGCACTGAAATGGAGCTAAATCATTCACGTGAACACAATAACTAACTACATTAAAATAATATAAACTGCTTAAGTACTTATCAATTCCTGTAGTACGCCATACTTATGGAGAGGCATATTCCTTACTAACGGGATGAGATTTATTGTGGCAATGCAGTAGACACCGTTCACTCAAAAATATGAAACACAAACACAAAAAGACACAAGGTATGGGAAAGGGTAGATGCCATTTAGTTCAGTCACTTTCTTTCTCTGGACTGTTGTGCATCTTTGGAAAAGTCACTGTATTTGCCCAAGGATATAATTATATTTTCTGTATTAGTTCCTACACACACTTATTTTTTCCATGCTTCTTTGTCAACCGTTTCTGTGCGGGGTAGAACATTACTCAACTTCTCTGGCATTATCTGTACCATTCCTTCTTCAAACAGTTCATGAATCTCTGTCACAGTAAAGCTTTTGTTATTTGTTGTCAAATAGTGTTTGATCTGCAGTCATATCATTTTGATGGAATTGATGTGGCAGTGGTACAGGGGACACTTGAGAACTTTGTGACCATGTTCTTCAGCCACTTCGTCAACATACTGTTGAAACTGTGGATTTTTTACTAGTTACAGGTGCTCTTCCTACTTAAATCAACCTGAACTGCACATTGTGGCATTTGAACCATTCAACAACGTTGGCTGTTTGAACCATTCAACAACATTGGCTGTTTTTCGTTGCCATCGTTGGAGCTTTATCTTTAAAAACTGAATGGTATGGGCCTTATCGATTATAATGACATATAGCTGATTTATGTTTTTTGATAGTTGCCCTTTGAAGCACTTCAAAAGTCTATTATGATTGATCTCCTGATGGTAATCGCTTATTTTCCTTGATTTGTAAACAGGGAGACAGTTCGGTACGCAACCATATGAAGGTCCATCCTGCAAGACAATAACTCTTGCCCCTTTCCCTTGGGAACAGCTGAACTTCCACATATACTATCATCTGTCCAGTATTCTTGATGAAATGACTGGCATTTATCTACATTTCATTGAGTCACACAATGTTTTCAAACATCATGTTAATAATGTTTCTAAAAAGTTGACAATGCCATGAAACAATGTTGCCACTCTCCATTATAATTTTGGGTCTAACAACTGTTAACATAGAAGTCTTGGTGCCTCTGATTAATTCTGCCTCACAAAGAGTAACACAGTTTTTTTTTATAGTTGCATTATTCACTCTTAATATTGTTTCTTACTCTTTGTTCTGGCTGCCTCTTTTTATCAGGTGTTCATAGCTGAGATGAACCAGCCCCTTCATATTCTGATGTTCTGCATAGTGTTTTTCTTTTCAAACTTTGGCAACAGTGTTTGTATATATCTTCAGAGTTTCTGCAGTTCTTTCGGCTACCTTCATTAGGGGCAGTAACGTTTCACCTCCTTCTCAAACTGTTGCCATGCTGGGCACACAGTCTCACATATCTAATCGTGCAAAATATGACCAGATCACTGAACTTTCCATTATCAACCACGTTTCTCTGCACACTTCTGCTCCAGGCTTCAGACATTCTATAGCACAAAATAAACAAGCTACACGGAGAGGATTAAAAGCACTCAACAGAATGGGTCACAACTGTTAGGTTACCAACCACAATCATCATTTACAGCTGGTTATAGTAGCAAACAGGTTCTATGGTTGGCTGCTCTGTGTGTGTGTGTGTGTGTGTGTGTGTGTGTGTGTGTGTGTGTGTGTGCGCCACACTGCCACACTGCAAACAGTAAGGCAGCTCAAATAAGCAGCTCATACTTGAAGTAACAGGCACCCATGTTAACATATGTTCTTCTATATACACTTTGTGAAGCTGTATCAGTGAATTTTTGAAGATTTTATTTTCTAATTGCTGCTTGGAATAATGGTTTCCTCCAGAATGTAGGTCAGAATATTTTTCTTTGTTTGAATAAATTGATAGTTGTTGTTGTTGTTGTTGTTGTCTTCAGTCCAAAGACTGGTTTGATGCAGCTCTCCATGCTACTCTATCCTGTGCAAGCCTCTACATCTCCAATTAACTGCTGCAACCTACATCCTTCTGAGTCTGCTTAGTGTATTCATCTCTTGGTGTCCCTCTACGACTTTTACCCTCCATGCTTCCTCTAGTACTAAATTGATGATCCCTTGATGCCACGATCCCTTCTTCTAGTCAAGTTGTGCCACAAGTTCCTCTTCTCCCCAATTCTATTCAGTACCTCCTCACTAGTTACGTGATCTACCCATCTAATCTTCAGCATTCTTCTGTAGCACCACATTTCAAAAGCTGCTATTCTCTTCTTCTATAAACTGTTTATCACCCAAGTTTCACATTCATACGTGGCTACACTCCATACAAATACTTTCAGAAAAGTCTTCCTGACACTTAAATCTATACTCAATGTTAACAAATTTCTCTTCTTCAGGAATGCTTTCCTTGCCATCACCAGTCTACATTTTATATCCTCTCTACTTTGACCATCCTCAGTGTTTTGCTGCCCTTAGCAAAATTCATCTACTGCTTTAAGTATCTCATTTCCTAATCTAATTCCCTCAGTTTCACCTGACTTAATTTGACTACATTCCATTATCTCATTTTGCTTTTGTTGATTTTCATCTTATATCTTCCTTTCAAGAAACTGTCCATTCTGTTCAACAGTTCTTTCAAGTCCTTGCTGTTTCTGACAGAATTACAATGTCATCAGCAAACTTCAAGGTTTTTATTTCTTCACTCTGGATTTTAATTCTGCTCCAATTTTTTTTCCCCGTTTCCTTTACTGCTTGTTCAGTGTACAGATTGAATAACATCGGGGATGGGCTACAACCCTGTCTCACTCCCTTCTCAACCACTGCTCCCCTTTTGTGCCTCTCGACTGTTATAACTGCCTTCTGTTTTCTATACAAATTGTAAATAGCCTTTCACTCCCTGTATTTTATCCCTGTCCCTTTCAGAATTTGAATGAGAGTATTCCAGTGAACATTGTCAAAAGCTTTCTCTAAGTCTACAAATTCTATAAATGTAGGTTTGTCTTTCCTTAACCTTGCTTCTAAAATAAGTCATAGGGTCAGTATTGCCTCTCGTGTTCCTCCATTTCTACGGAATCCAAACTGATCTTCCTCCAAGGTTGGCTTCTACCACTTTTTCCATTCGTCTCCAAAGAATTCGTTTTAGTATTTTGTAGCCATGACTTATTAAACTGATAGTTTGGTAAATCTCACACCTGTCAGCACTTGCTTTCTTTGGGCTTGGAATTACTATATTATTTCTTGAAGTCTAAGGGTATTTCTTCTGTCTCTTACATCTTGCCCACCAGATGGAAGAGCTACATACTCCTTCTAGCTTTCGCCTTTCCCTTCTTTGCTTAGGACTGGTTTACCATTCCGAGCTCTTGATATTCATACATGTGGTTCTCTTTTCTCCAAAGGTTTCTTTAATTTTTCTGTAGGCAACAGATGTCTTATCCCTAGTGATTCATGCTTCTACATCCTTGTATTTGTTCTCTAGCCATTCCCACTTAGCTGTTTTGCACTTCCTGCCGATCTCATTTTTGGGACTTTTGTATTCGTTTTCGCCAACTTCATTTACTGCGTTTTTATATTTTCTCCTTACATCAATTAGATCCAATACCTCGTGTTACCAAAGGGTTTCTACTAGCCATCGTCTTTTTACCTACTGGATCCTCTACTGCCTTCACTATTTCATCTCTCAAAGCTATCCATTCTTCTTCTACTGTATTCCTTTCCTGTGTTGTCAATTGTTCCCTAATGCTCCCTCTGAAACTCTCAACAGCCTCCTGTTCTTTCAGTTTATCCAGATCCCATCACCTTAAATTCCTATCTTTCTGCAGTTTCTTCAGTTTTAACCTACAGTTGATAATCAATGAATTGTGGTCAGAGTCCACATCTGCCCTGGAAATGTCTTACAATTTAAAACCTGGTTCCTAAAACTCTGTCCTACTATTATATAATCATTCTGAAACCTTCCGGTGTGTGCAGGTCTCTTCCATGTACACAACCTTCTTTCATGATTCTTAAACCAAGTGTCAGCAATGATTAAGTTATGCTCTGTGCAAAACTCTACCAGGCAGCTTCCTCTTTCATTCCTTACACCCAGTCCGTATTTACCTCCCACTTTTCATTCTCTTCCTTCTCCTATTGTCGAATTCCAGGCCCCCATCACTATTAAATTTTTGTAACCCGTAACTATTTGAATAATTTCTTTTATTTCATCTTACATTTCGTCAGTTTCTTCGTCAGCTAGTTGGCATATAAACTTGTACTACTGTGGTAGGCGTGGGCTTTGTGTCTATCTTGGCTGTAATAATGCGTCCACTATGCTGTTCGTAGTAGCTTATTCGCAATCCTGTTTCTTTAAATTCATTATTAAACCTATTCCTGCATTACCCCTATTTGATTTTGTATTTAGAATCCTATATTCACCTGAGCAGAAGTCCTGTTCCTCCTGCCACCAAACTTCACTAATTCCTACTATATCTACCTTTTAATCTATCCCTGTCCCATTTTAAATTTTCTAACCTAACTGCCTGATTAAGGGATCTGTGACATTCCATGCTCCAATCTGTAGAACACCAGTTTCGTTTCTCCTTATAATGATGTTGTCCTGAGTAGTCCCCACCCGGAGATCCGAATGGGGGACTGTTTTATATCTGGAATATTTTACCCAAGAAGATGCCATCATCATTTAACCATATTAATTGGTAGTATGTTAAGTATTTAGGAAATTTGTTGTGGTCATAAGAAGAATAAAGATGGTTCATTTATCAGTCATGAATCTAGAATTAAGATTCCCTTTTGCTCTTTGATAATTTTTTTTTTTTTCCCCCCAGTTGTGCAGGGATTTTCTCCTACCCTTTTACATGTCCATTCTGATAATTTGCCTTTCAGTAAATTTTAATATTAGCCTTTCGCTCTTTAATACTACATACATGAATTACCCAAATAGAAATTTAATTTCTCAATAAATATTTTAAAATCTTTCACAATTAAATAATGTCAATATGACATCATTTAATAACTTTGTCATACAGAGATACAGCTTGCATGTAACAAATCAGAAGTCTGTTCTTGAATAAGGCAGGAAATGAAGTGAACAATTTCAGCATGATACATATTAGTCATTCAACAAATATAATCAAAATGGATAGATAAAAAATCTACTCACCAAGCAGTGGCAGGGGAACGCACACAAAAGGGGTTAACTTTTACAAGCTTTCAGAGCCAGTGGCTCTTTCTTGTGGCAGAAGAGTTGAAGGGGAAGAAAGAGGGGTGAAGGAAAGGGGCTGGAGAGGTTTGGGGAAAGGGGCACATTTCAGAAAAGTCACCAAAAACCCCTGGGTCATGGGAGACTTGCTGGATGGGATGAGAAGGAAGTCCCCAACAATCTATCTTTCCTTCTCATCCTATCCAGTAAATCTCCCCTGGCTGGGGGTTCCTGGTGACTTTCTTAAACTGTAACCCTTTCGCTAAACATCCCCATTCCTTTACCTTCACTCCTCCTCCTTCCTCATCGACTCATCTACCGGAAGAAGGAGTCACTGGCTCCGAAAGCTTGTAAAAGTTAAAGCCTTCTGTTTGTGTGTTCTGCTGTCACCACTTTATGAGTAGATTTTTTGTCTATTCATTTATGTTATATTATCAATAGCTGATTATTTTTGTTGTTATATTAACAAATATAATCAGCGTTTGAAAATACAAGAAACAGTATAGATAAAAAATCTGCTTACCAAGCAGCGGCAGGAAAAGCACACGAAAAGATGTGGCAACATACAAGCATACAGAGTAGCTCCCGGCAGAAGGCTCAATGAGAGAGGAGGAAGGAAAAGAAATGGTGAGTTTTAGGAATTGTATAGAGTTATAAAAAGGTTGTCCAAAACCATGCATCAGGGAGAACTTACTGGATGATTTTTAAGATCAGGCAACTGTCCATCCAGTGCAGATGATGATAACTGTGGGACACAGCTCAGAACATATTCTGAGTGTAAGGAGGTATATTAAACAGAATGACTACCTCCATGCCAACTAGAACGGATTTCAAAAGCAGATTATGTGAAACCCAACTTGCACTTTTCTCACATGAAGCAGTGTAAGATCCAAAGAAATCCCTCCTGCAGATGAGAGTATCCGAATTTAGTGGTTAAATACTAAAACTTTTGCTACATAGTGCCAGAGTTCAAGGTGCTCCTGAAAATGCTGAAGTTCACATAATTTTAGACCCATTAACTGAAGTTTTAGTAGTGAGATCTTTGGAGAAAATTTACATGAAATCTGGAAGTATAGTGACTTGGGAAATGGAAGTGATGTATTTGTTGCAGTAGACAAGAAACTCAAATCCATCAAGGTGGTTAGATGGAAGTTGAAACTGCATGCAAAATTGTTTGGGCAAGACTCAGTATCAAGTGTAGGCAAAAAATTACAATACTGTCCTTTTACTGACCACCTGATTCTCCTCATGATGTAATTGAATACTTTAGAGGAACCCTCAGCTCACTTGTAAATAAGTACCCTAATGATACTGTAATCATTGGAGGAGACTTTAATCTTCTAAAAATCAGTTGGGATAATTACAGTTTTGGTAGTGGTGGTCATGATGAGACATCCTATGAAACATTGCTTCATGTCTTCTCTGAAAACTACCTAGAATGGATAGTTCAGAACTCCACACAATATAAACATTTTAGGTCTAATGGCAACAAACAGACCTGACCTCTTTGAGGAAGTCCACATCAAATCAGTGACCATGAGCCAGTTACAGCAACAATGAATACCAAAACACGAAGGGCAATTAAAACAAGCAGAAAGATTTGTATGTTCAGTAAGCTAGACAGAGAACCAATAGTGCCACACCATAATGAGGAACTTGAAATGTTTAGCTCAGGGCAGGAGCACATAGAGGAAGTGACTCAAGTTCAAAAGAATAGTTGATCATGCTGTGAGCCTAGTAGGACAGTTTGTAATTGTAGAAATCCTCCTTGGTACACAGTCACTGTAAAGAAACTTTTAAATAAACAGACTACTGCATAACAGGAATAAAACAAAGCACAGAGTTATAGATAGGGAGATGCTGAATGAACCACATTTCACAGTCAAGAGAGCGATGTGTGAAGCTTTCAGTGACTACTGTAGCATAATATTGTCAAATGAACTTCCACAAAACCCAAAGAAATGCTGGTTATATGTAAAGACTGTTAGTGGCACCAAAGTTAGTGTCCGGTTCCTAGAAGAAGGAGACTGGAATTGAAATTGAGGGTAGCAAAGCAAAAGCTGAAATGCTGAACTCCATTTTCAAATGTTCCTTTACAGAGGAAAATGCAGCAGAATTACCCCAACTTATTTCTTGTACCACTGAAAAGGTGAGTGGAATAGATATTAGTGTCAGTGCCACTGAGAAACAGCTGAAATCATTAAAATTAAATGAAGCCCCAGTGCCTGATGGAATCATTATCAGTTTCTTTACCCAATTAGCAGCTGAATTATCCCCTCTGTAAACTATAAACTCTTGTAGAGCCCTCAAGCAAAAAACTGTGCCCAATAGGTGGAAGAAAGCACAGGTCACACTTGTCTACAAGAAGGGTAACAGAAGTGATCCACAAAACTACTGTCCAATAACCTTGACATAGATTTGTTTTAGAATCATAGAACATATTCTGAGTTCAAATATAAAGAAGGATATTAAACAGAATGACTACCTCCATGCCAACTAGCATGTATTTTGAAAACATAGATTATGTGAAACCCAACTTGCACTTTTCTCACATGACATCCTGAAAGGCATGGCTCAAGAGTCAGGTAGATGCAGTATTTCCAGATTTCCAAAAAGCATTTGACTCAGTACCACACCTATACTTATCAAAAGTATGATCATATGGCGTATCAGACAAAATATGTGACGGCATTGAGGATTTCTTGGTAGGGAGGATGAAGCATGTTATCTTAGATGTAGAGTCGTCATCAGATGTAGAAGTAACTTTGGATGTACTCCAGGGAAGTGTGTTGGATCCCTTGCTGCTCAAATTGTATACTAATGATCTTGCAGACAATATTAATAGTAACTCAAGACTTTTTGCAAAAGATGCTATTATCTACAATGAAGTACAGTCTGCACAAAGGTGAACAAATATTCAGTGAGACCTTGATAAGGTTTCAAAGTTTTGTGATGATTGGCAACTTGCATTAACTATTCAGATATGTAGAATTTTGTCCTTCACAAAAAGAAGAAAATGTAGTATCATATGAATATAATATCAGTGAGTCACAGTTGTGATGTGTAAACTTTTACATATACTCTAATGTGAAACTTAGCAGGGACATGAAGTGGGGTGATCACATAGGCTCTATCGTGGGTAAAGCAGGTAGCAGACTTTAGTTTATTGTCGAATACTAGAGAAATGCAGACAGTCTACAAAGGAGGTTGCTTACAAATCATCTGTGTGACCCATCCTTGAATATTGCTCAAGTATGTGTAACCCATACCAGACAGAACGGTCTTTTTTTGAGTCATCTGTCTTCTGACTGATTTGATGTGACCCACCACAAATTCCTCTCCTGTACCAAGCTCTTCATGTCAGATGTTTGCTGGATGTATTCCAATCTCTGTCTTCCTCTACAGTTTCTGCACTCTAGTAGCATGGAAGTCATTCCCTGTTGCCTTAGGAGATGTCCTATCATCCTTTCCCTTCTTCTTGTCAGTGTTATCCACATATTCCTTTCCTCTCTGATTCTGCGCAGGACCTCCTCATTCCTTACTTTATCAATCCACCTCATTTTCAACATTCGTCTGTTGCACCACATCTCAAATGCTTTGATTCCCTTCTGTCCGGTTTTCCCACAGTCCATGTTTCACTACCATACAATACTGTACTCTAAACGTACATTCTCAGAAATTTCTTCCTCAAGTTACTGCCAATTTTTGATACTAGTAAATGTCTCTTGGCCAGGAATGCCCTTTTTGCAAGTGCTTGTCTGCTTTTGATGTCCTCCTTGCTCTGTCCATCATTGGTTATTTTGCTGCCTAGGTAGCAGAATTCCTTAACTTCATCTACTTGGTGACCATCAATCCTAATGTTAAGTTTCGTGCTATTCTAATTTCTGCTACTTCTCATTACTTTCAGCTTTCGTCTATTTACTCTCAATCTACATTCTGTACACATTAGGCTGTTCATTCCATTTCACAGATCATGTAATTCTTCTTCACTTTCACTCAAAATAGCAATGTCATCAGCGAATCGTATCATTGATATCCTTTCACCTTGAATTTTAGTTCCACTCTTGAACCTTTCTTTTATTTCCATCGTTGCTTCTTCAATACATAGATTGAACAGTAGGTGTGAAAGACTACATACCTGTCTTACATTTTTCTTAATCTGAGCACTTCATTCTTGTTCGTCCACTCTTATTATTCTCTCTTGGCTCTTGTACATATTATATATCACCTGTCTCTCCCTATAGCTTACCCCTATTTTTCTCAGGATTTTGATCATATTGCACCATTTTACATTGTTGAATATGTTTTCCAGGTCGACAAAGCTTATGAATGTGTCTTGATTTTTCTTTAGTCTTGTGGTCATTATCAACTGCAAAGTCAGAATTGACTCTCTGGTGCCTTTACTTTTCCTGAAGCCAAACTAATCAACATCTAACTCATCCTCTATTTACTTTTCCATACTTCTGTTTATCATTCATGTCATCAACTTGGATGTGTGAGCTGTTAAACTGATTGTGCAATAATTCTCGCACTTGTCAGCTCTTGCAGTCTTCGGAATTGTGTGGATGATATTTTTACGAAAGTCAGATGGTATGTCGCCAGACTCATACATTCTACACACCAATGTGAATAGTCATTTTGTCGCCACTTCCCCCAATGATTTTAGAAATTCTGATGGAATGTTATCGATCCCTTCTACCTTATTTGACCTTAAGTCCTCCAAAGCTCTCTTTAATTCTGATTCTTATAGTGGATCCCTTATCTCTTCTAAATCAACCTCTATTTCTTCTTCTATCACATCAGACAAATCTTCCCCCTCACAGAGGCCTTCAATGTACTCTTTCCACCTATCCACTCTCTCCTCTGAATTTGACAGTGGAATTCCCGTTGCATTCTTAATGTTACCACCCTTGCTTTTAATTTCACCAAAGATTGTTTTGACCATCCTATACACTGAGTCGGTCCTTCTGACAATCATTTCTTTTTTGATTTTTCCTGCTGCCATTTCATCTTAGCTTCCCTGCATTTCCTATTTAATTCATTCCTCAGCGACATGTATTTTATATTCATAAATTTCCCTGAACATTTTTGCACTTCCTTCTTTCATTGATCAACTGAATTATTTCTTCTGTTACCCGTGGTTACTTCGCAGTTACCTTCTTCGTAACTATGTTTTTCTTTCCAGCTTCTGTGATGCTCTTTTTAGAGACGTCCATTCCTGTTCAATCGTGCTGTATCTATGGCCTTAGAGAACTTCAAGCATATCTCGTCATTCCTTAGTGCTTCCGTATCCCACCTCTTTGCATATTGATTCTTCCTGAATAATTTCTTAAACACCAACCTACTCTTAATCACTACTAAATTTTGATCTGAGTTTATATGTGCTCCTGGGTAAGCCTTGAAATCCAGTATCTGATTCGGAATCTCTGCCTGACCACGATGTACTCTAAGTGAAATCTTCCCGTATCACCCAGCCTTCTCCAAGTATATCACCTCCTCTTGTGATTCTTGAACAGAGTATTCGCTATTACTAGCTGAAATTTATTGCAGAACTCAATTAATCTTTCTGCTCTCTCATTCCTTGTCCCAAGCCCATATTCTCCTGTAGGCTTTCCTTCTACTCCTTCTCCTACAACTGCATTCCAATCCCTCATGGTCATTAAATTTTCATGTCCTTTTATGTAGTGCATTACCTTTTCAGCATCCTCATATACTTTCTCTTCTCTTCATCTTCAGACTGCAACATTGGCGTGTATACCTATAATATTGTCAGTATTGGCTTGCTATCGGTCCTGATCAGAACAGTGCTATCACTGAATTGTTCACAGTAACTTAATCTCTGCCCTACCTTCCTATTCATAATGAATCCTACTTCCATTACCATTATGTCATTTGCTTCTGCTGTTGAAAGTATCCTATACTCATCCGACCAGAATTATTTGTCATTTCACTTCACTGATCCCTACTACATCTAGACTGAGCTTTTGCATTACCCTATTCAGATTTTCTAGCTTCCCCACCACGTTCAAGCTTCTGACATTCCATGCCCCAGCTCATAGAACGTTATCCGTTTGTTGATTATTCAATCTTTTTCTCATGATCATTTCCCCCTTGGCTGTTCCCTCCCAGAGATTTGAATGTGGGACTATTCCGGAATCTTTTGCCAATGAAGAAATCATCATGACACTTTTTCAATTACAGGCCACATGTCCTGTGGATACATGTTGTATGTCTTTAATGCAGTGGTCTCCATTGCCTTCTGCATCATCATGCCATTGATCATTGCCAATTCTTCTGCCTTTAGGGGCAGTTTCCCACCCCAAGGACAAGAGTGTGCTGTGAACCTCTGTCTGCTCCTCCATCCTCTTTGACAAGGCTGTTGGCAGAATGAGGGTGACTCCTTATGCCGGAAGTCTTCGGCCACCAATGCTGATTATTAATCAATATTTAAGCAGTGGTGGGTTTCAAACCCAGAACCGATTATGTTTTGATCTAATCAAAGACACTACTTCTAGACCATGGGTAGCAGGGGATATTGAATGTATAAAGAGAAGGGCAGCACAAAGGGTGACAAGTTTGTTTGAGTTGTGGGAGAATGTGACAGTGATGCTGAAGAAACAGAACTGACAGATTCTTGAAAATAGGCACTACTATCCGGAGAAGTGTGCTAACAAAGTTTCAAGAACCAGCTTAGTTTATTCATTCAAAGGCATCAATTACAAGAGAGTAACAAAAAACTTAACAGCTGTGTATGTGTGCATAAACAATTGACGTTAACACATTTAAACATGGAAATAGACATGAAGAACGAGCTGTATATGATGAATCTATGAATACATAACTACTCCCCTACGTATTGCTCCCATACGGATTGAAGGATAAGGTTAGATTAATTACAGCATGCACAGAGGCATTTAAACAGTCATTTTTCCTGTGTTCCATACACGAATGTGATGGGGAAAAATGCTAATAACCAGTACAGTGGGATATATCCTGTGCCATGTACTCCACATTGGTTTGTAGATATAGATGTTTATGGAATCGGAAGAAAAGAATGAGATTTGAAAAACAGAATTTAAAAGTGGAAGGAGTATTAAGCAAAACAGACAACTGGAAAAGAGAGAGAGAGAGAGAGAGAGAGAGAGAGAGAGAGAGAGAGAGAGAGAGAGAGAGATAGAGTTAGAGTGGAAACTTAATTGCATTCGATAGTAGACAGGTGAAGAGCCAGGAAAATAGACAGGTCAGAAAATAAAAAAAAGTAAAAGGAAATGAGGAAAAGGAATAGCTATTGAAAAGTAATGCTGGGTCCAATAAAATTAAGGTAAATTTATGTCATGTGGTTGGCATAAACCGAGCACATGTTGGAAAGCCAGCTCCCGACTGCGGAGTTGTGGGGAAACTGGTGTCAGGAGGGAGAATCCAGATGACACGTAGGGTGAAACAGACACTGAGTTCATCACTGTCATGTTGAAGTTTGTGCTTTGCAACAGGATACTGTGTGTAGCCAGTATACACCCTGTGTCTATTCCCATTCATTTGAACTTATAACTTGGTAGATGGCAGACTGTTTACTTAACAGTTGGTATGTGACATGTTGTTTCACACCGTTAAACATCATCCAATCTTCTACATTAATACGCCTACCTCCAAGTCATTGGTTAGTATAAATAGGCATAGACAAAGGGCGTATACTGAAAACATAAAATATCCTGTTGCAAAACACACTATACATGACAGTCCTGACCTTGGTGCCTGTTTCATCACATATGACATCTGGATTCTCTGGACTGACATCAGTTTCTCAGAACTCTACTGTGGGAACTGGCCTTGCAACATGTGCTTCATTCTCGCCACCCACCGGACTTAAATTTACATTGATTTTAGTGGTCTCAGCATTTCTTTTCAATAAATATTCCCCTTCTTCACTCCATTTTCCTTTTCTTTTCAGACCCCTCTATTTCCTCCCTCCCTCCCACCTGTCTACCATAGAATGCTTTCTGCTCTTATTAGTTTCTTCACATTGGTATTAAGTTATTTTATTTATTTATTTATTTATTTATTTTTTAGCTGACTTATAATTAACACAGTGGAGTAAAATATCTATGACACTGAATGGCAGGATCTTGTGGCAGTTGCCCACTGTGGCATAATTTATGGTGGTGGCTAACTCAGCATATGTTGTTTCTGCAGTGAAGATACTGCTCGAGGAATGTTGCATCATTCAGGGTCTCAAATTCAAACAAAAATAAAAATTTATGAAGAATATATTACACTTGCTACTGTAACACTTAAACAAAACTTTTTGAATATATGTTAGTTGACTTTAATACATGTTATATTGCTATCAAGGCTTCTCAACTGTAATCACTTAGGCAGAAAGTACAGTAGTCTGGAAGATCTACACTACTGGCCATTAAAATTGCTACATCAAGAAGAAATGCAGATGATAAATGGGTATTCATTGGACAGATATACTAGAACTGACATGTGATTACATTATCACACAATTTGGGTACATAGATTCTGAGAAATCAGTACCCAGAACAACAACCTCTGGCCTTAATAACAGCCTTGATACGCCTGGGCATTGAGTCAAACAGAGCTTGGATGGTGTGTACAGGTACAGCTGCCCGTGCAGCTTCAACACGATACCACAGTTCATCAAGAGTAGTGACTGGCGTATTGTGACGAGCCAGTTGCTCGACCACCATTGACCAGACATTTTTAATTGGTGAGAGATCTGGAGAATGTGCTGCCCAGGGCAGCAGTCGAACATTTTCTGTACCCAGAAAGGCCCGTACAGGACCTGCAACATGCGGTTGTGCATTATCCTGCTGAAATGTGAAATGTAGGGTTTCGCAGGGATCGAATGAAGGGTAGAGCCACGGGTCGTAACACATCTGAAATGTAACATCCACTGTTCAAAGTGCCATCAATGCGAACAAGAGGTGACCGAGACGTGTAACCAATGGCATCCCATACCATCATGCCGGGTGATATGCCAGTATGGCGATGACGAATACACGCTTCCAATGTGTGTTCACTGCGATGTCGCCAAACACAGATGCGTCCTTCATGATGCTGTAAACAGAACCTGGATTCATCCAAAAAAATGACATTTTGCCATTCGTGCACCCAGGTTCGTCGTTGAGTGCACCATCGCAGGCACTCCTGTCTGTGATGCAGCATCAAGGGTAACCGCAGCCATGGTCTCCGAGCTGGTAGTCCATGCTGCTGCAAACGTCGTTAAACTGTTCGTGCAGATGGTTGTTGTCTTGCAAACGTTCCCATCTGTTGACTCCGGTATCGACACATGGCTGCACGATCTGTTACAGTCATGCGGATAAGATGCCTGTCATCTCGACTGCTAGTGATACAAGGCCAGTAGGATCCAGCACGGTGTTCCATATTACCCTCCTGAACCCACCGATTCCATATTCTGCTAACAGTCATTGGATCTCAACCAACACGAGCAGCAATGTCGCGATACGATAAACCGCAATTGGGATAGGCTACAATCCGACCTTTATCAAAGTCGGAAACGTGATGGTACGCATTTCTCCTCCTTACACGGGGCATCACAACAATGTTTCACCAGGCAACGCTGGTCATCTGCTGTTTGTGTATGAGAAATCAGTTGGAAACTTTCCTCATGTCAGCATGTTGTAGATGTTGCCACCGGCGCCAACCTTGTGTGAATGCTCTGAAAAGCTAATCATTTGCATTTCATAGCGTCTTCTTCCTGTCAGTTAAATTTCACGTCTGTAGCACGTCATCTTTGTGGTGTAACAATTTTAATGGCCAGTAGTGTAATATCTTGAGGACTACAACTCTCAGATAAATCCAGGATAGTCCTTGTCAGAAGTATATGAATAAGACAAATACCAAAAAGCTAGGCTTGTGCTGTGATGCTTCATTATAAGATGAGCATCTTGAAGATATGTAGTGTCATAGCAGCCCCTTATTAGTTAGGGGGCTTGCACGACTGACACGCTAGATGGGCTGCCGACCTCCTTTCAGGAGCATGGAGAGAGATGTTGCCAGAGGATATAAACAATAACAGGCTGTCGAAATAAACACGGAACTACTTCACCAGACAACATGTGACAGTGTTCCACCAATTGGAACTCACATGACTCATGTAACACTCGGCCTACCCAGCTTCATAAGCATGCCCGGACAGTCAGACCAGCTGTGAGTACCTACTGCTAGGAAAAGCTCTGGCCAGTACTTACACTGGCCCTAGCATTGTATACACTTGCCGTAACATTGTAGTGGTTTGTTGTGTTTTGTGATTGGTAGAGTAGATTTTGGTCAGTATTTTCTTCCATTGTCTTATTTCCTTAACGGTCTGCCACCACAAGAGTTTAGGTTTTTTTTTTGTTCTTGCATTTAAAACTTAGTGTATGCCAAGGAAGTGTTTTTCTTTAATTAAAATAAAATGTGTTAAAATTGACTGTTAGTTCTCTCCTGTCGACTGCAGAACATTACAGTTATTGGCAACGAGGATAAAACTTTAATTTTCGAACGAAATGGCCTCTTCTGAGGAACTTCTTCAGTCTTTGGTGGATTCAGGCAGTGCTCACGCATTCAGAACTTTGCCCCCATTCACCAATGTTGAAAGAAGTAGCTCATAGAGGTTATTCAATTGCAAGTAAATTGAACACTTTGCACGTGGCTCCACCGACGTTTCCGGTGTTCGATACGTCTGTCGAACCATGGTCAAATTGTGTCAAACAGTTTGAACAACATTTACTGGCACCACATCTTGATACGGCTGTTTTCGCAGCTCGCTAGTTGCCTAGTGCCAAAGGGCAGTCTCGTTGATTTGTTGGTTCATCCCGTGACAGGAAGTGTTTCACCCGGCTTCCATCCTGTCCAGACTGTTTCCAGACTCACCAATGGTTGGAGTGCCTCCACTGGCAAGCAAGATGCACTGCTTACAGCCAAGCGGGCTATATCACTGTGGTGTGTCAGGCTTTGCAGAGACATAGCATAGATGCCACGCTTCCTGTGGACGCACATTCTTATCACAAATCGTCACCTCGGGACCTGGAAGCCTCGCATTCCATTGACGGCCCAAGTATTCTTCATCATTCTCCAGTCGGGTGCCTGTTTTGTCCTTACCTTGCAGGTCATGCTTATTCCGGTGGCCTTCCAAATTGACACGGCATCATCCGTTTCTATTGTGGATGGTGCCACATACCAACACTTGGGCTTGCCGGCTTTATCCCCATACACATGCACCTTGCACAGTTTCAGTAATCACTCTAAATCATTTGACGGTGTTTTTTCCACACAAATTTCTTACAATGTTCATTCCTTCACTGCTCAGATTTTGGTGGTCGGATCCCCCAGCACTACTAACCTTCTGGATGTGGACATTTTAGGTTGTCTGGGTTTATCAGTGCAGGACACAGTACAGGCAGTGCCAATTCCCTCTTTGGATACCTTCCTCGCCCTGTTGCTCAGCGAATATGAAACGTTTTTCTCGTCCTCCACACCAGGGGTGAAGGGTTTACCACGGATGTTCAGCTACTTCCCTGAGCTGTTCCTCGTTTTTTTTTAAGGCCCGCTCGGTCCCCTTTGCTCTCCGAGACAGGCTCCAGGTAGAACTTCACCGCTTACAAGACGAAGGCATAATTTCTCCGATCGAGCGCAGTCGCTGGGCAATGCCTTTCATGATAGTTGAGAAGCCAAATGGTGCTTTACCCATCTGTGGCAATTTTAAGGTTACGGTCAGTTCTCAGTCCGTCTCCGATGTATATCCTGTCCCATCAGTGGATGACATACTCACACGTCTTGCGGGCTCAACCATTTTCGTCAAAATTGATTTGCCCAGTGCTTATTTGCAGCTGCCGTTGGATGAGGAATCACTGCAGATCCTAGTCATCAAATACCCTGTGTGGCCTTTTCCAGTACAACTGTCTTCTGTTTGGCATTGCCAGCACCCCCCCCCCCCCCCCCCCCCCATTTTCCAATGTTATTTGGAATGCATCACAAGCCAGGCACCCAGTGTGGCCAATTATCTGGATGATGTCATTGTCGGTTGCTCATCCCCGGTGGACCTCGCGGACAAGCTGGATCAGCTGTTTCAGGTTTTTTTCTGAGGCTAACCTGCATTGCCGGAAGGAAAAGTGTAACTTTTTTGCACGAAAGGTCAGTTATCTCGGGTTCACGGTTGATGCCCGCGGCCTACATGCCTCTAAGGAGTATGTCGGAGCAATTCCAAACTTGCCTGCTCCCACCAATGTGAAGCAGCTGCAATCTGTCCTCAGTCAAATCAACTGCTATCAGTGTTCTATACCCCACGCCACCGAGATTTTGGTGCCCCTGACCAGGTTATTGTGCAAGGGGGGCATTGAGTTTGAGACACGGCATATGAGGAGACTTTCACCACAGCATATGAGCAGGCTTTCACACGTCTCCAAGTCAGCTCTCTACCACCCTCTGTGTCTGGCCACTTACAATCCTTGACGCCTCCCCCTTGGTTTGTTTCAATGTGGAACTGGACGTGGACGCAGATCTGTTCGCACTTCTGTTGGATGCCGATGTGGTCTGGCAGGCCGCCGCTCAGGATCAGACACTGCAAGCTCTCCATCACCAAATCACTGCAGGTTGGCCGACAAGCTGTCGTAGCATCTGTGATGCAGAGGCCCAGCAGTTTTGGGATCTTCTGCACAGTCTCTCTTTCCGCAGTGGCGTCATCCTTTTTCATAGTGATTCCGATGTTCCGTGGGTGGTCATACCACATGCGTTGTGCTGCCCTGTCCTGAACATCCTCCATGCTGGCCATTTGGGCGTTGTCCTCACTAAACAGCTGACCCACTGACACCTTTATTGGCACAGTTTGGATAAAGACATTGCCTCCCTCGTGTCAGCGTGCACCACATGCCAAACATGTCCAGCAGCACCCCTTGCCAGTATTTTTCACAGCTGGATGCAGCTGCTCTGTGGGAACGTCTCCATTTGGATTTCGCAGGGCCATTTCATGGTTCCCAGAGGTTCATACTGATAGCCTCAGGGTCGGGATACCCTTGTGTCTCCCACATGACTTTTGCTGAGACTATCAAAATTCTCCGGTGCCTCTTTGCTGTTGAGGGACTCCTCAAAACTATTGTTATGGATAATGGTCCGCAGTTTATGTCAACTGAGTTTAAGTAATTATGTGCTGCTCCTTTTCACCTTGTGTCAAACAACCAGGCAGAACATTTTGAGTAGATGTTCAAGACCCAGCCCAATAAGCTGCTCAGCCATCACCCACTGGAGGAGGCCGTGCTGCTTTTCTTGGCTACATACCATGCCAACCCCCATGCTGGTAAAAGTCCAGTGAAGATATTTCACAGTTGACCATTTCCCTCTTGGTTATCTGTCCTGGTTCTTGAGGCTTCTCCCCCCCCGCCCACATGCCGGCGCACTCCTTTCATGTCAGGCAGGTGGTCTGGGCATGGATATTCTCTCATCCACGGGCATACTGGGTGCCTGCGGTCATCACCAAGCTCTGCGGCCGGGCGATGGCATCTCTCTGGTGGGCTGATGGTTCCACCCCCCCCCCCCCCCCCCCAAGCACCTCAACCAGCTCTGCCCCCATCTGGTGGACTAAGATGCCCCGGGGGAGCTGCCAGTGCCTGTCGCTGGCCAACCTGTGGCGGAACCTCCACCTCAGCCTCTGTCTCCGCCACCAGCTGTCCATGCTGCGTCACTACGTCCTGCCCCTGCCGGCTATGAATCCATGGATGTCAACCAGGATGCCCCTACTCCTATGGGCATTTGTGGTGCTGGGGAATTTTTTTCCCAGGGGGGTGTCGTAGTGACTCCTTATTAGTTAGAGGGCCTGCACGACCGACATGCAAGATGGGCTTCTGACCTCCTTTCAGGAACCGGAGAGAAACATCGCCAGCGGATATAAACAATAACAGCCTTTCCAAATAAACGCGGAACTACTTCACCAGACAACATATGACAGTGTTCCATGAATAGGAACTCGTATGACTCATGTAGCACTCTGCCAACTTGGCTTTATAAGCATGCCTGGACAGTCAGACCGGCAGTGTTTACCTATTGTTAGGAACAGCTCCGGCCAGTACCTTTGCCGGCCCAAGCATTGTATGCACTTGCCACAGCATTGTAGTACCACGTTGTGTTTTGTAATTGGTAGAGTAGATTTTGGTCGGTATTTTCTGCCATTTCTTGTTTGCTTATCTGGTATACCACCATAAGAGGTGTGAGGTTTTCTTGTTCTAGTGTATGCCAAGAAGGTGTTTTTCTTTAATTATAATAAAGTGTGTTGAAATTGACTGTTAGTTCTCTCCTGCCAACCTCAGGACACTACATGTACATGTTACCTCAATTTCCAGGAAAATGTTCTTAATGGGTATATGTATACATATCCCCTGTTGATGAATGGTTAATGATCTTTAATCTTCACAGGTAGCTGTATCCTGTCTCTTTTTTCTTCTCCTTTCTTCTTCTTCTTCTTCTTCTTCTTCGTAACAATATAGTTTTAGCCTAAATGATTAATCAGGCTTCAAATCACTGTTTATTGAGAAGTAAATGACATACAAAGATGGGTGGCACATGAAAAGATAGATACACTCACCAAGTTTACGAAGCTTGCCTTGTTGATCATGTGCATGCTATATCAGATGCCTGTGGCCACAATTGACAAGGTGGCAGCAGTGGAGGAGTAGAGCTTTTGTTTGTCAGAATGTGTGAAGTGTGCATCCGTTATGAGCTTTCAGCATGTATTCATACACAAGTATGGAAATGCTGCACCTGATCACCAGTGCATTTTGCATTTGTTTTGCCAGTTTCACAACACTGGTTGTCTTTGTGGAGGGAAAAGAAAGGGGGCGACCAGGTGTCTCAGAGGAAATTGCAGAGTGTGTGAAACAGAGCTTTGTGTGCAGCCCACAAAAATCAACAATTTGCTCAAGCAGTGAACTGGGCATTTCACAGAAAACAAAGTGGAATGTTTTTGCATTTCACACCTTACCATTTGCAGCTGTTACAATACCTAACCCCCGATGATTATGCACTCCGATTGGAGTTTTGTACCTGAATGCAGCAAGCTATGGAAGATGGTGATGGTGGTGGTGGTGGTGGTGGTGGTGACAACTTTGCAAGGACAGTGACAAGCCGACTGTCCATCTGTCAGGAAACAGGATTAGTCAAGTGTGAGAGCGGAGTGCTGAATCGCTGCAACATTTCTCCAGCTGAAATCTGGATTTACCAAATAAAACCTGCAAAAAAGGATGACTGATTGCTGCACTTTATATCAGATCACCCACATTCGTAATGGAAGGTAACATGATGAGTATTTCAGATGTATTTTTGTGTGTGTCACATATGTTCTGACTATGAACTGTGATTTTCAGACATCAGTTACATTAACAGAAGATGTTTATGGTAGCTCCTATATTCTCTTCAATTGATAGGCACATAAACACAGAAATCTGCAGTACAGGTGTGTGTAGGCATTGCTGTGACTGTATATATTAATAATTTAGTAGGTCATTATTGTAGTGTACATATCATCATCTGGCCTACAATGCAGCGATTGCATCTATAATAAGGTCCAATGCCAGTGAGATTTCCTTGTGCTGCCATTTCCAGAAAAGTGAGCCTTTCTACACACAACATCCATAGTTGTGGTTCTGTAGTTGAAGTCCACTCATGTACATATTTCCTGTGTGGTCTAGGGTATATGAAAGTATGGACATGGCTTGCTTGTTGAAGTGATAATTGTTCAGAAATGTAATTTTGTGACCTCTTTGCAAATATTGGATGGGAAACATCATTGTCTTCTTGTTTCCTTCCTGGTATTTACTGCTTACAATAATTTATTTGTACTAGCTTAATAATAAAAAGGAATAACGTAGTGTTTTTATTCCAGGCTACATACTGTTCAACAAGCAATAAAGAAACAAATGCTCTCAGCACAAAGTTTGAGAGAAAAAATTACTCTTGGTGGTCTGGTACCTCTCAGATCAAATGAAGGCGAGTCACTCTTTAGGCTACTGAATGTTAGCCAGTCCAAAAACCGTCGACAGGAGATTTTAAAACTTAAGCAGGAAATAGAAAAATTGAAGTTTAAAGTCTCATTACTCAGCCAAGAGAAAAGGAGAAAGCAGGAACAAGTTGTACAAATTGAAAAAACGAGTATTGCCGTAACTGAAGAAAATCAAGATCGGGGTAAAAACTGTTTTATTTCCTTTTTTAACTTAAAATAATGGTTTAAAGTAGTTGTGTTCCTTGTATTATAAAGATATTGTTATTATCACAAATGAAAGAGTGTATAGAATGTTACAAAAAGAGAACTGAAATTATGCATGCCTTTGAGCTGCTTAGTATGTGCGTGTGTGATAAGACTTTGTCCAAAAGATTAACAACATTTCCATTTTTATACACCTGTGTGTTGCTCACTCCCTGTTCTGTTTGGTGCGGAGTGGTCTGCCCTCGTGAATTTATTCCATTCTTGTTTTTTCATAACTTTACCATTGATTTTAAATCTGTTACAATGAGTGATATTCATTAATCACCACTTGAATGCCCTCCTTTCAATTCAGATTTATTACCCTTAATTTTTTCTAAGATTGACTGGGAACATAGTGAACTAAAGCGTATTCAGCATTAGAAATTATGTACAACTAGCTTTGAATATAACACATTTTTTCCCTTCATTCTTAAGCAGAGACAAGGCCAGAGTGATGGACAAAAATATCTCTGATAATAGAAGAGTATGCAAAAAATAATGACATTGCACTATTTCAGTTGATACAGTAACACTAAAAAGTCATCAATAGACTCACATTCATGAAAGTAGTGTTCAGATTCCTGTCTGGCCATCCAGACTAACTGTCAGTGGTTTCTCTATATTGTTTAAGGCAAATGATGGTATGTCTCCTTTAAAAAACACATCGCTGATTTCCTTTCCATCCTTCTCCATTTCAAGCTTCTACTCCGTCTTCACCTTTGTTCCTTCTTATCTAAGAAAGCTGTTTTATGTTTGCTTTATCATAGAAACATAATCAAAGGCTTAAAACTGTAATACATTCTAAGGAATTGTCATATATAAATGTGAAGAAAACAGAGGAACTTATGACAATGTATTTCAGAATGGCCTAAAGATTATAGTATACTATTGTAACATCTTAATTCTATTATAAACATAGGAGGAAAACTGACTGGAGATGTTTGCAAGAAGTTGTTGCAGTCCACATCAGAACAAATAACAGTTATACTACAATATAATGCCATTTTCTGTCGTTATTGTTAAAAGAGTGATGTTAACTGAAAAATGCCTAGAATGATGAGGTCAGTACAGATGTGATACAACCAGCAGTAAATAGGATTTACAGTGCTATGTAGTTTTCATTTGAGTGAATTAAAGGGTAGCCAATAACTACAGATGAGCAGTGATATCACTATGCCATTTTACAGAAAAGGCTTATCTTCTTAAATATTCCTGTTGTTATTCTAGAATGTTCATTTTTTGCCCATAGAAATATACCTGTAAGAAAAATAGTTTTTCTTATTGTCTACCATTTTGTGCCTGTAGTAATGATATCAGCTGAATTACTATGTGGTATTACAGTATCAAAAGATACAGTTCACAGAGTTCCAGGGAACTACGTTGTTGGCAATCAATAACTGATTCACAGCTTATTTATTAATTTTCAGAATATTTTCAAAATTTTCTTGTTTGTGTCACCACTGATGAATTATTTTTAAATTCCTGATCAGTTTTATTCTGTTTTCAAGTGTTTATAAATGATGTTTGCTGTTGCACTTTCAAGGAATTAACTTAATGGCCAAATATGAACACCTGTACAAAGAAACAGAGCAGTTAAAAGAATGGAGAAAGAGCTATTTAGATGCTCGGGAATCTTTTGTGCATATAAATGCCCAGCTTAATTTTCGCAGAAGGCAACTGATTTCGGAGTTAAGTTTCATATACCCAATCGTACAGGTATGTTATCGTGTTAATGTTGCTTATTGCTAGAGACTTTTAGTATTATTGGATGGTTCCGTGTTGTTTCATATAGTGCATTACTGTTAAATTGTGAACAACGCTGAACATAATAAATATAGTGTAGAATATAGATGCCACGACCAATTTGTAGTACTTTGATGCAGGGATAAACATTTAGTTCTTGTCTTACAAGAGGTCACACCTGCCCCCCCCCCCCCCCCCCAAGAATAAATCATGCTAATACTGTGTGAGACGATCTCTAACCTCTATAATGGCCTCATTTCAGCAAGGAAGAAAATACACAAGTTTCCTCACATATGCCATATTCAGCTGAAGCCCTTCATTGATGACTGGAGCTACCAAATTTTTGGGATACTGATCAGTATGTTTCATGCGGTGTTCGAGATAGTTCTCAGTTTCGAATGTTGAAATTTACATAGTATATTCATCAGCAAGATGTTGAAGAAAGTGTAAACTTTGTCACCAGGAATGTTGAAATAAACAATGTGGTCCACGATTGTGGTAACCTGAATGAGTGGGCTCAAGTCATAGTGTGAAAAATAAACCAGAACATAACAGTAACTCCTCTGGCATGAACCACACACTCCATACAAACTGTGGATTAAAGGCCTCACTGGGTATTAAGTGAAACTGACATCTTGCAGTTTTTTAAAACAGGCAAAATTGCAACTTTTCGGACAAAAATACATGCTTTGAGTCGACTACAGTCCAGTTTCTGTGTTGTTTGGCTTACGGAAGACATGCAGCTTTATGTGCCACACTAGCCCAAAAGTGCATAAAGAAGGCTGGTGACTCCATGTAGAAAGAACAGAATGTAGCTGAAAACTTGAAGTATTCAACATTGTTATTGTCCTTTCTGTATCTATTATATTGTCTATGAAAATAAATAGAAGGCATTATTTTCAGAATGACCCTAGCAGAACCCATCTTAAACTTTCAGGTGTTTCCAGGATTCTTGCACGTACATAACCATCATTTGTGATTATTACCAGCGACTAAATTATACTCAACACATAATTTTACCTAGTGACCTTCCATTTCATTCCTTTTCTCTGCTCCATGTTACCCTACTACATTTCTCCTTTTCTTATTATCCCACTATCAAATGCCAGTCCCCCAATACAATTACATTATCACCTCCCTTATGAACTGAATAATTTCCTGTATCTCATCACACATTCTTTCAATCCAGTCTTTCAGCTGTGGGAGATAGTACGAATATGAATTTGTACTATTATGAAGAGTGTTGGCTTTGTATTTATCTTGGCTATGATACGGCATTCTTGTGCTGTTCATAGTAGCTCACCTGTCTTCGTCACCTGTCTAACTTTATCTATCCATTTTTATTTTCATATTTTCTAGCATATACAGTGTTATAGAGATGTAATATTCCATATGCTTACCTGTAATGTAGCAGATACATTTTTTTCCCAATGGCAGCATCCTCGTGAGTAGTCTCGATGTGGAGACTAAAAGGGCGAACTATTTTACCTCTGGTACATTTTATCCAACAAGATGTCATTGTCATTAAACAGTAGAGTAGAGCAGAGCTGCATGTCCTCAGAAAATATTGTGGCTGAAGTTTCCCCTTGTTTTCAGCTCTTCGCAGTATGAAAATGACATGACCATATTACAAGGCCAAATCAGTCAAATTGTCTAGACTGTTGCCTCTGCAACTTCTGAAAAAGCTGCTGCTTCTTGTCAGGGACCATACATTAAGCTAGCCTCTCTGTAGATAGCCATCTGATGTGGCTATCTGTATGGTTGAAGCATTTGAGCTACTCCACTGCACAGTTCGTGTGGGACTTGTTATTATGTGTTTCACGAACTGTATGCCAATCTCACTAGACTGAAACCTTATTGAAGTTTTTATTTCATAGTTACAAATCTTACTTATCAATGGTAAGCTATGAAAACCTTGTAACTCCATCTGTCTGAAAAACTTGTAATTCCAGTAAGCAGTAACTCCATTATCAAAGACAGATTTGAAAGAGCATGGATTTCTTTAATCCAGCAATAACTAGACTTCTACTATGTAGCTAGACATATAGAAACATTTTCTGTGTCACTTTATATATTTTTGAAGAAACTGCTTTTGCTCCTCCTATAAAATTTAACAAGATGGAGTTATGAGGTTTTCATTGCGTACCTTCGTTAAGATTTCATGAATGTTGTTAGACACCAAGTTTTAAATACACAGATCACTTTTGTTGGTAACAAACCTCTATTGAAAGCCATTACAGGTTGAAATTTATAGACAGCTAGCATGTGGAACATTAATAATATATTTTAAAAAATCATGGACCATAATGAAATCCTACAATATCATTAATTACTGATCATGTGTATGCAACAGCTTTCAGTATCAGTGTTCAAAATTTTGTCTTCAAATTAGCTGGTCCAGGTTAATAAAATTTTTGTTTGTCTTCTTAATGTACTTAGAGACTTAAGCCTGCTCTTCACCCATTTGACTCATCTTGGTCTCTTGTACCTTTGACAGGAAAAAAAGAAAAAAATTGGGGGGGGGGATGACAACACAGCTCTTTGTAGCTACTCCCATTGTTAACTCCACAGTTACACTTATTTTTACATATTTGCGTGGATTTTTGTATAGAGAAATGTCAATTAGAGATACTCCATTTAATAACTTATTGTCTATAAAGGTAACTGTATAAAATAGACTTGTATGTTGACACTGTAGCTGGTTGACTGACTTATAATTTGTGATTGTCATGCTTACCTCACAGACGTTACTCTTAAAGAACGAAGGTTTCCATTTTGGGATTACATTTTTGTTTTATTTGTGACAGTACTTTTTTCAGTTAAATTTCTTCGTGTATTGACAAAGAATACTCACCTCAAAGCTTCAAAAATCCATAGCAATAAAGTAAATCTTCATTTTTCTTTCAGGCCATTTTGTTTCGTGATGATTTTGTGGAATAATCACTTCTTTGGCTGAGGGCTTTACCTGATATTTAATAAACACAATTCTACACTATTTTAATAAATGGATAT
This sequence comes from Schistocerca americana, assembly GCF_021461395.2. Lineage (NCBI taxonomy): Eukaryota > Metazoa > Arthropoda > Insecta > Orthoptera > Acrididae > Schistocerca > Schistocerca americana. The sequence goes on from NC_060120.1 coordinate 111,226,863, forward strand.
CAGTAAAACTGATTTTTAAACATTTTAAATGTACACATTTTCGAAATTAAAATGTGGGTAAATACAAGTTCATGACTACCTCAATTGGAAATTGTTTCTCTTCTAATTCTCTGTTAATGGAGCATGAGATGACCATCATATCACCTCAATGGGACACTGCTTCAAGACCCATTTTTTCCGCTTTTAATGGAATGGAGGTAATGAGTAATTACATAGTGATTGAGTATTTAATTGCTCATACATCACAGAATATTGTTGCTTCCATTTTTCTAAACAGAGAGACATTTGTTTGATTTATACACTCCTGGAAATTGAAATAAGAACACCGTGAATTCATTGTCCCAGGAAGGGGAAACTTTATTGACACATTCCTGGGGTCAGATACATCACATGATCACACTGATAGAACCACAGGCACATAGACACAGGCAACAGAGCATGCACAATGTCGGCACTAGTACAGTGTATATCCACCTTTCGCAGCAATGCAGGCTGCTATTCTCCCATGGAGACGATCGTAGAGATGCTGGATGTAGTCCTGTGGAACGGCTTGCCATGCCATTTCCACCTGGCGCCTCAGTTGGACCAGCGTTCGTGCTGGACGTGCAGACCGCGTGAGACGACGCTTCATCCAGTCCCAAACATGTTCAATGGGTGACAGATCCGGAGATCTTGCTGGCCAGGGTAGTTGACTTACACCTTCTAGAGCACGTTGGGTGGCACGGGATACATGCGGATGTGCATTGTCCTGTTGGAACAGCAAGTTCCCTTGCCGGTCTAGGAATGGTAGAACGATGGGTTCGATGACGGTTTGGATGTACCGTGCACTATTCAGTGTCCCCTCGACGATCACCAGTGGTGTACGGCCAGTGTAGGAGATCACTCCCCACACCATGATGCCGGGTGTTGGCCCTGTGTGCCTTGGTCGTATGCAGTCCTGATTGTGGCGCTCACCTGCACGGCGCCAAACACGCATACGACCATCATTGGCACCAAAGGCAGAAGCGACTCTCATCGCTGAAGACGACACGTCTCCATTCGTCCCTCCATTCACGCCTGTCGCGACACCACTGGAGGCGGGCTGCATGATGTTGGGGCGTGAGCGGAAGACGGCTAACGGTGTGCGGGACCGTAGCCCAGCTTCATGGAGATGGTTGCGAATGGTCCTCGCCGATACCCCAGGAGCAACAGTGTCCCTAATTTGCTGGGAAGTGGTGGTGCGGTCCCCTATGGCACTGCGTAGGATCCTACAGTCTTGGTGTGCATCCGTGCGTCGCTGCGGTCCGGTCCCAGGTCGACGGGCACGTGCACCTTCCACCGACCACTGGCGACAACATCGATGTACTGTGGAGACCTCACGCCCCACGTGTTGAGCAATTCGGCGGTACGTCCACCCGGCCTCCCGCATGGCCTCTATACGCCCTCGCTCAAAGTCCGTCAACTGCACATCTGGTTCACGTCCACGCTGTCGCGGCATGCTACCAGTGTTAAAGACTGCGATGGAGCTCCGTATGCCACGGCAAACTAGCTGACACTGACGGCGGCGGTGCACAAATGCTGCGCAGCTAGCGCCATTCGACGGCCAACACCGCGGTTCCTGGTGTGTCCGCTGTGCCGTGCGTGTGATCATTGCTTGTACAACCCTCTCGCAGTGTCCGGAGCAAGTATGGTGGGTCTGACACACCGGTGTCAATGTGTTCTTTTTTCCATTTCCAGGAGTGTATATATGAATTTTGGCTCAAGAAAATTACTACAAATAAGTGCCTGTGTAGAATTAGTGCTCTGCTTTTAATCACTGATGAATAATTAATGTTGTGTAATAAGTACACAAATGATTAGGCAATGAACTTCTGGTTTTTGTGATGTGTTCATCTACTAACAAGCAAAAATATGAAATCTTGCTCTATGAAGCAACCACATTATGGCAGATCCAGTACACTTTAAGACTGTACTGTTCATCTGCATCAGCCATTGTTGAGTAAATACTGATAAATGGCCCTGTCACACAGAGAAATGTATGCCCTTAATTACATACTGTGTTAAGCAGGTCTGTTTCTTTTTTTTACCAGCATGTAATAGTGTCAGTTCTTTCATTCTTTTTCTTTGCTGGCTTTTGTGGAAGATACACAACGAAATCTTTCAGCAACAAATCTTGTTAAATGAAATTGCATTAACAATTGACAAAGCAGTATGTAAACTTTTAACAAAGGGAGAATGTTGCTATTGGCTTGGTTGCAGTTTTCATTGCTTGTGGATATAGGCTTGTCTGTCTTCCTTCATGTAGATGCCATTCGTTATAAAAGGCAATTGTTATTGCTGTAATTCTAAAAGTAAATGAGTTCAAATCAAGTACTATTAACACTCTGAAAAATGCAAATTTGTGTCCTTCCTTTTATAGGTATTACACGATAAAAAATTTTCACATGAATTTATATTTTATATAGTGAAATTGATGGGTCATTATCAGGTTTTTAGCATATACTTGTAAACTTCACTTGGTCTACTTGCCTGTGTTTCCGAAATGTGTCTATGAAGATCTCAGAAATCTAGTATTAAATGTTACTTTTATGCAAATCAACACAAAAGAGCTCAAAAAAATGTTATTGTTTATTCTTTTGTGACTGATTTGGTACTTCTAAATACTTCATGGTCATTTTAAAGAAAAACTTAATTCCATTTTATCCTAACAGGAATCAACAGACAAGTTCACAATTGCTGGTGTCCATTTGCCTAATTCTGAGGACTTCGCAGGGCATGAAGAAAACACCATTTCTGTTGCTCTGGGATATGTTGCCCATGTTGTGCAGATGATTTCAGTATTTCTGCAAGTTCCGTTACGATACCCCATTATACATTTTGGATCAAGAAGCAAAATTGTGGATCATATATCAGATAAAATACCAGATAAAGACAGAGAGTGAGTAACTTATACCCCACCCCCTTCCTTACAAGGGAACCTCCCCATCGCACCCCCCTCAGATTTAGTTATAAATTGACGCAGTGGATAGGCCTTGAAAAACTGAACACAGATCAATCGAGAAAACAGGAAGAAGTTGTGTGAAACTATGAAAACATAAGCAAAATATACAAAATGAGTAGTCCATGTGTAAGATAGGCAACATCAAGGACAATCTCAGCTCAGGAGCGCCGTGGTCTCGTGGTTAGAGTAAGCAGTTGCGGAGCGAGAGGTCCTTGGTTTGAATCCACCCTCGGGTGAAAATTTTACTTTCTTTATTTTCGCAAAGTTACGATCTGTCCGTTCATTCATTGACGTCTCTGTTCACTGTAATAAGTTAAGTGTCTGTGTTTTGCGACCGCACCGCAAAACCGTGCGATTAGTAGACGGAAGGACGTGCCTCTCCAATAGGAACCGAAAACATTTGATCGCACGGTCATAGGTCAACCGATTCCTCCACAGGAAAACATGTCTGATATATTCTATACGACACTGGTGACGGCATGTGCGTCACATGACAGGAATATATTGTCGACCCTCCTAACTTGCACACTTGTCGAATGGGTAAAAAGATTCTTCTACCTTGCCCGATTTAGGTTTTCTTGTGGATGTGATAATCACTCCCAAAAAAGTGATGAAAACATAAGAGTTTGTCACATAAACTGCAACAAATGAATGCAATAGTTTCACAGTCGCACAGTTTTCCCTGTGCTCTGTCAAAACATATGTTTTTTACGTTTTCAAATGTTTCTGTGTGTAGACCGTCAAATCCTGCATATGTCCAAGCAAATCTAAACATGTCCTGGAATTTTGGAGAGCGAAGTTGATTATGTGTGAGTGCCTGAACTTTAATAATTGTCTGAAAATAAAAAATTAAACTTTTCACTCGTGAGAAGATTTGAACCAAAGACCTCTCGTTCCGCAGTTGCTCACGCTAACCACAGGACCATGTCGCTCGCAAGCTGATACTCTCCTAGATGTTGCATACCTTGCGCATGGCCTACTCAGTTTGTATATTTTGCTTATTTTTTTCATAGTTCCACACAACTTCTTCCTGTTTTCTCGATTGATCTGTGTTCAGTTTTTCAAGGCCTATCCCCGTGCCAACTTATAACTAAATCTGAGGGGGGTGCGATGGGGAGGTTCCCTTGTTAGAAACAAGTTACAGCAGGGGTAGTCAACCTTTTCCCCTGCCGTCCACTCAGTTTCTAGTAAAATTTTCTAACCACTCATTAGTTCCGCAGTAATGGCGATTTATAAAATAGAGAAGTATCTTTACATTATAAAATTTATAAAGCAGAGTTGCAACAAGTTAAAGTATATAATAGTAATTACATACCAAATAATTCACGTGAAAATTGTATGAAAACTTGAAAACCCACGAGTGGGTGGTATGGACCAGGTTGACTACCCTGAGTTAAAGTGTTAGTAGGGACATCACTTACCATAGTGAAACGTGCTTCAGATTAATACAGCAGCATGTGTGTGCATGCTCAAATTTTTTGGTGCACATAGTTTAGTGTAGTCCCTTGGCATGCTGGGAGCAGCTGTGTTTGACTTGCTTCATGCTTGTATGACTCGACAATCAACTCTGGGGAAGAGGGGAAAAATTCTCCGATATTCACTCTGTAAAAGCACTTGAAGGTATGTAAAACTAAGCCACTTCATTTTATGAACTTATTCCTTCATCAAAAGCTTTAATTGCTTTGTGAAAATAGAAAACTGCTAAATTTTATTTCACATGCCTTTTAGTACGGTAATTTTTCACAATCTATTTTGAAGAATGTAAATAGTTAAATTTTTTGCACATGCTAGTGTGAAATCTTAGCTTCTTAACAAACCATTTACCTTTGTAGTCTTTGTGAAATAATGCTATTTATGTAGCATATAAACCTGATTTACAAATTTGTGTTGAAAAAGTGTGATAAAGTGCAGCTTACCAATTGCTATGTTCCAGGCCACACATTCTGGCAAGTGAAATATAGATAAAAGTACAAAGAAGTTTTTGAAATGGTAGTGACACTGATTTATCATCTTTCAGAAGTAGACGTGAGTTATTAAGCTGCGCCAATGCAGCAATCACAAACTGACTGAGTTCACATAAGTTTAGTGTAATGTCAAACCCTGCAAGAGAGGAAAACAAATTACTAGCATTCATTGCAGGCTTAGTATTGGACCCTCATATGATTTTAATCATCCATGTTCAGAAAACTTCAAATACATTCAAATTTTTCCCTCAACAATGGCTGATTACACTGGAGGATTCTCTACTAGTCATATAATAGCCCAAACATTATATCATAGAAGCAATTGATTCTTGTCCATTTCTTATAATGTTGCAAAAACAGATCGACCCAAGCCCTTCCTGCCTCTCTTTGTTAATGGACCTTGTAGACTACTACTTGTCGCCAACTGGTAAGCCAATCAATGTAGGGCATCACATGTGAAGACATAAAATTTCTCTTCTATGTGAAGTTGGAAAGACACTTGTTCCTTTCCCAGTTCTGCACTGGATACAAGTTTTCTCTCAATTTTCTGTGAAATTTTTTCCTAAATGCTTGCAACACCGACTGTGGCATGTTAAATATTTTAGCAGACTTCAGTGTATGTATATAGTTCTATTTCTGATGGCATGAATTGCCTTGGTCATATTTATTTTGTTCCATTTCCTCCTTTTTTCCTGAATGGTATATTTTGGTTTTGTTTTTGGCAGTCTAGAATAGAATCGGTACAGGTTAATCATGTTGACAATGTGGTACAAAATCTGACAGTGGCCTAAGAGCATTCATACTTGGAACCAGCCTTGCCCAAACATACGTGTGTGTGTGTGTGTGTGTGTGTGTGTGTGTGTGTGTGTGTGTGTAGGTGCGCGCGCGCGTTTTACTCTTCATAGATAATTTCTGGAGTATAATTTTGTTGTTGACATCGTATCTGAGTAATTTTGAGGAACTTTATAATATCTTACCCTTAATTGTAAAAGAACTGCAGCTATGATGTTTTTAAGAGATGTAGATAGTAAGTTATGCAGTATTTGTAGCCTACCTCAAGCAGTAACAGTAAAATTTCTCCATGTCATAGGTTCCCATTATTTTCAAGAGGAAAGGACAAACTTCAGTTCAATTATGGTGTTTATTTATTAAATAAGAACATTGCTCAACTTAGATGGTATTTTGGCTTACCAACACAGGATCTTAGAGCCACACTACCAAACATGGCAGCACTTCTTCAGCTTGGTCCAGGAGCTAACAAGTAATTGTTTATAATTGTTTTACTATTTAATTTAGATTTTCTTCTTTTTGTATGAAACTTAGCTTCACTTACCAAATAGTATAACGTAGATCTGTACTGTTTTGTGAACAGAGACCAACTCTGGATATCCAAGAAATTAAATGACAGTCAGGGAAATAACTTGCTGTAAGATCTCTCTCTCTCTCTCTCTCTCTCTCTCTCTCTCTCTCTCTGTCTCTCTCTCTGTGTGTGTGTGTGTGTGTGTGTGTGTGTGTGTGTGTGTGTGTTTTCTATCATATGTCACATTTATGAAATGTGCCGTGCATCAGCTGATAGTTTTAAATTCCTGCTGTTAGTCTTAGCTTAGGTTTCAAGAATAGTAATAATTAATGTGCTTAAGTCTTTTATGCAAAATTCAGACTTTTTACATTTCTCAGTAGACAGCGGATATGAAACTGAAGTGTCCAGTTATTATTATCTTCACTTTGTATATTTGTCAAAAAATTATATATGTAAAACAGTTGATTTATCACAATGGTCTGCATTTTCACCATCACTGACTTTACAGTGCATATGCTTATAGTGAAAAAGAGCATATTATTTTGAATAAACCTTGTCAACACATGGCTGTCAAGGTATGGTGACATTTTGTGACTTTAAGATACTTGGAAGTTTTAATTGAGCTGTGATTGTGTATAATTTTGAAGTATTAACATTGCAGCATCATGTATTCTGATCCGAAATGTATAAAGACTGTCCTGAAACTCTTTAAAAAGCAGGCCCAATGTAAATTTTGCTGCAAATTACACGTAAATGTCAGATAAATGTACAAAATGCTTATGGCCATTATTGACTGTCCAGACATACACTGAAATGTATTTATGTGGCTGAAATGGAACATACACCATAAATTATCTCATGGAACATGATTGTAAAATACAATCACAGAACTGTACATGATTTATAACTGTGGAACTCTATGAGCTGCAATCAGCCCATAAACATCATAACATGGAAGTTAATAATATCGTTATATGTCCCTGGTGAATCTCCCTCACCTCACTGAATTTTGTATGCTCATCTGCAAAGCATCATCATTTTTCATATCTTGGACAAATGTCACATGAAGAAATACACATGGTGCCTCACGAAAGACGCCAGGAAGGGGTCCACAGGTCACGCGGCATGGCCTCTGGCTGCCGCCATGCCCGACTCTCATACACTAATCTGCCAGTAGGCGGCTGCCTGTGTGCTTCCCCTGAGTTAAACTTAAACAATGTTGCTGTCTAATTAACTTAAGGTTACCTTTATTTACAGTAGGTGCTCAAATGATGATCCTCTTTGGTAAGAACATCCTGACATCTCCTAAACATAGTAACAAACACTTCTCAAATTTCAGCTGCCAAAATCATGGAAATGGCTAGCCGAACCTTGTCTTCCAACTCTTCAAGTGTGTGGGGGTTGGTTGCATACACCTTGCATTTTAACATTCCCCAAAGGTAAAAACCGCACAGATTTAGATGTTGAGAATGAAGAGGCCAGTCAACTATCCTGTCATCAAAAATACTTTGTAGCGCTGGCATAAAAACATTGGCAACATGTGGTCTTACATTGTCCTGCATGAAACAACCATACATCTATTTGTAAGGTGTTAGTTCTTGGAAAAAAGGCTGCAGTATATTGCTCACATACCTGTCAGAATGTATTTTTTTATGAAAAGAGATTGCTCCAATAATTTGTCTTGCACTAATTGTTCACCACAATCCTGTTTTCACCTCGTGCAGAAGTTGTTGATGTAATTCATGAGGATTTTCGGAGCTCCATTGTCAATTGTTCTAAGAATTTATGTACCCTGACAAATGCAGCTGTCCTCCATAAAAAATAAAAAAGAGGCATCTCAGGATCAGCTTTCTCCTCGTGCATAGACTGTAACAGCCAGCTGCTGTAATAATGTCAAGCAATAGTGTCTGAGTTCCTCAGTTGATGCACTACTGTAATTTTGTATGGTTTCAGTTTCAGTTTGTGCACAGGTATGTGAGTAGATGCTCTTGACACACCAATCTGAAGTGCCAAATGGTGTAGGGATTTTCACTAGCCTCTTTCCAAGGCTTCCCCTATCTCGTGTAATTTATTTTCAATTAAAACACTACATTTTCTATGCCTTCATTTGTGTAACACAGATCCAGTCTCTTGAAATTTCTTCACTAATATGCGTATCATCAGATCATTGGAAACATTCACACCAGGAAATTTTCATATGAATTCATGCCAACATACCACATACAATTCAGTTTTTGTGTAGTTCAACACAAGAAATATTCATTGATCCTTTGTGTATACGATACCAAATGGAAACATGATAACAAACTCAAAACAAAACACCCGAACACTCCGTCGCACAGTGTAGAAGACATTTGCACAGTGTTTTTGTGTGAGGCTGGGCCCAGCGATGTCCAGCAAGAATATTTGAAGGGATTAAACTTCACAAAAGAGAGAGAGAGAGAGAGAGAGAGAGAGAGAGAGAGAGAGAGAGAAAACGCCAGTACACTCAGTCGCACAGTGCAGGGGCCATGCGCAAGGTACTGGTGTCTGATAACTATGCATACTGCCTACCAGCAGACGCAGCAGCAACAGCCGGCAAACACATAGCGTGACCCATAGACCCCTCCCAGGCATCTTTCATGGTACACCCTGTATAACCAGCCACTTTTTATACAGGGTGTTACAAAAAGGTATGGCCAAACTTTCAGGAAACATTCCTCACACACAAATAAAGAGAAGAAGTTATGTGGAAATGTGTCTGGAAATGCTTAATTTCCATGTTAGAGCTCATTTTAGTTTCGTCAGTATGTACTGTACTTCCTCGATTCACCGCCAGTTGGCCCAATTGAAGGAAGGTAATGTTGATTTCGGTGCTTGTGTTGACATGCAACAGATTTTCTGTGAACGTTTGGGCAGGCATTGTTAGTGATGTCTTGATTGGGCCCCATGTTCTTCCACCTATGCTCAGTGGAGCACATTATCATGGTTTCGTACAGGATACTCTACCTGTGCTGCTAGAACATGTGGCTTTACAAGTACAACACAACATGTGGTTCATGCACGATGGAGCTCCTGCACATTTCAGTCGAAGTGTTCGTGTGCTTCTCAACAACAGATTCGGTGACTGATGGATTGGTAGAGGCGGACCAATTCCATGACCTCCACGCTCTCCTGACCTCAACCCTCTTGACTTTCATTTATGGGGGCATTTGAAAGCTCTTGTCTACGCAACCCCGGTACCAAATGTAGAGACTCTTCGTGCTTGTATTGTGGACGGCTGTGATACAGTACGCCATTCTCCTAGGGCTGCATCAGCGCATCAGGGATTCCATGCAATGGAGCGTGGATGCATGTATCCTTGCAAACGGAGGACATTTTGAACATTTCCTGTAACAAACTGTTTGAAGTCACACTGGTACATTCTGTTGCTGTGTGTTTCCATTCCATGATTAATGTGATTTGAAGAGAAGTAATAATATGAGCTCTAACATGGAAAGTATCATTTCCGGACACATGTCCACATAACATCTTTTCTTTCTTTGTGTGTGAGGAATGTTTCCTGAAAGTTTGGCTGTATCTTTTTGTAACACCCTGTATAACTTTATTTATGCCAACATGTGTTTTTGGTTTTCACCTACCTTCATTCAGTAGGCATAATACATTTACATCTTCAACAAAGTATTATGCAAACTGCAGTTGGACAAAAACCCGAAATGCCTCTTTGCATAAATAAAGTTATATAAAAAGTGGCTGATTGCTATATTTCTTAAAGAAATATAATCCATAGCAATGAATCACAACCACCATTAATGGATTCATTAGTATATCAGACTTTGAATGGGGAATGTGTCAGGATATGTGCAGACTAAGGAAGCAGTGGTACACCTGACCTTCTCGGAATAAGATGTTGCATGTTGCTCACTTTTGTGACTGAACATTGTTGTGCTGAAATATGACTTTTATCTGGAAGAGCGACAGTATTGTAGGATCTAAAATTTCCTGATGTATTAGGTAATGCCAGATTATTCACTTGCAGCAAAATAGGGAATGCACCCAATGTTGCAATTTTCTCCCTGCATGACATGTTCTGGGAATTCATAAATATAGGATAAAAAAATACAATTGGGCCAATACTCCCCTTGGGACTCCTATTTTAGCATCTGAAGAATGTTTCTTTTCGCATTCAAGTTTTCTATAAGTCTGTGATATTTCTATATCTCTGTGTTTCATGAGAAAGAACTGGGATCGCTCGTTTACTACCCCTCATATTCCTAGTTCCTCTAATTCATGAATAAGTATTTTGTAGTCTATCATGTTGATCCCCTTGATCAAATCTGCCACCTCTATCCAGTGTCTCTATTATGTTTTTAGAAATTTCCGCTATTGCTGATTGTGTACTACTTACTGCCTTGTCTGAATCCAAGTTGTGATTTCGTTACTAATTTATACACTGAAATGCCAAAGAAACCGTTATAGGCATGCGTATTCAAATACGAAGATATGTAAACAGTCAGAATATGGTGCTGCAGTTGGCAACACTTATATAAGACGACAAGCATCTGCCGCAGTTGTTAGATCAGTTACTGCTGCTACAATGGCAGGTTATCAAGATTTAAGTGAGTGTTATAGTTGGCACACAAGTGATGGGACACACCATCTCCAAGGTAATGATGAAGTGGGGATTTCCCATATGTCCATTTCAAGAGTGTACCGTGAATATCAGCAATTCAGTAAAACATCAAATCTCAGACATCGCTGTGGCCGGATAAAGATCCTGCAAGAATGGGACTAACGATGACTGAAGAGAATCGTTCAACATGACAGAAGTGCAACCCTTCCACAAATTGCTGCAGTATCAATGCTGGGCCATCAGCAGGTGTCATTGTGCGAACCATTTATTGAAACATCATCAGTGTGGGATTTCAGAAGCCCACTTGTGTACCCTTGATGACTGCACAACACAAAGCTTTACGCCTCACCGGGGCCCATCAAGACTGGCATTGGACTGTTAATGACTGGAAACACGTTGCGTGGTCAGACGAGTCTCGTTTCAAATTGTATTGAGCGGATGTACATGTACAGGTATGGAGACGATGTACATGTACAGGTATGGAGACAACCTCATGCATCCATGGAGCCTGCTTGTCAGCAGGGGACTGTTCGAGCTGGTGGAGGCCCTGTAATGGTGTGGGGTTGTGTAGTTGGAGTGATGTGAGACCGTTGATGAGTCTAGATATGACTCTCATAGGTGACACATACGTAAGCATCCTGTCTGATCACCTGCATTCGCTCATGTGCATTGTGCATTACAACGGATTTGGGAAATTCCAGCAGGACAATGTGACACCCTACATGTCCAGAATTGCTACAGAGTGGCTCCACAAATGCCCTTCTGAGTTTAAACACTTCCGCTGGCCACCAGATTTGCCAGATATGAACATTACTGACAATATCTGTGATGCCTTGCAACATGCTGCTTAGAAGCGATCTCCAGCCCCTTGTACTCTTACGGATTTATGGACAGCCCTGCAAGTTTTCTGGTGTCAGTTCCTTCCAGCACTACTTCAGACGTTAGTTGAGTCCATGCCATGTCATGCTGCAGCACTTCTGCATGCTTGCAGAGTCCTACACGATATTAGACAGGCGTACCAGTTTCTTTGGCTCTTCATTGTATTTATTATGTTGGCCCATAAGTCTATCGTTACTTTCTCTGTTACATTTGAAAATGTGATAATGAAAGTGGTCATAGTTTCCTGTTTTGATATGACCTTTCTTGTGTAATGACAGAACCCTGGCTTGCGTAAAGTACTCAGCTGAATGATTCATTTGTAATGTATGTTAAGGCTCTTTTTATGCTGTCTATGCATGCTTGAGTGCACACAATGGAACTTCACCTAAGCCTGGAGATTTTTTATTTTTTTAACTTGTGCACTACATTTCTTACTTCCTGCTCTGTAGCAGGTAACACTACCAATGAGTTCAATGAATAGCTTCTGGAATGCAATGTGTAAGATTCTGGAAAGTTCTGTTGAAATGATAGTGAAGTAACTGTTTATGAAAGTGGCCAGTTTGCTCAGTTTAAAGATAACAACATGAAAAGGATTGTTTATGACGTGCATTACTTCCATATGGTTGGCATGAAGATATAACAAAAACTGTAAAAGAAAATAAAAGCAGGAAAGTTGTTTGTTGATATGCTTATCGAGTTAGTAGAGACTGAAGCAGATGTACTCTTATGAATTTCTAATAAGTCTTTGACAGTAAACAGTGACATTCCAGAAAATTGGAATAAATTATTTACTACGAGGAAGGTTGTGATAACTGTACGTAGTAGAACTTGTTAGTTGTGCCAGTAACTCTATAGTGAAGTTGGATCACAGGGTAATAAAAAAGAGGATTGGAAAGAAAAATAAGATACTGAAGAATAAAGTGATTTATGAGCCAGCAGGTCATGCCTACATAATATGTTTGTCTTGAGGCGGCAAGTTGAGAAACAATTAGAAATGAATGTGGATTCCCATTTAAAGGAAAAGTAGCTAACAACATTGTACCACCGTATAATTGCCAAAAGTTTTGGATGAATCTGAAGTTAAAAAATATATGTGAAAGAACTATACAAGCTATACAAAATAAAAATTTCATTAGTCATCCCTCTTGATTCAAATTTATGTTCAAGAAACTCTTGAAAGAAAACTGAAAAAGGGGCTATGTAAATAAGCAAAATTATCCATATATTCTCTCATTTGCAGACATATGAATTCAGTCACCTCAAATGAAACAGGTATAAACAGAATAATGAATAAACTATTGAAGGAATATTCAAGTTAGGGTCTAGTTGCAAATATTAAAAAAAAGGAACATTTGAAAGTTGATCCTTCAAATTTCAGGAGTGCAGCTCCATTTCTTCTTCTTCTTCTTCTTCTTTTTATAATACTTTAGCTGCATGCCTTTCAGCTATCTTCAAAGTGAGCTGACAGACTGAAGCTACAGTATATGTTCCATCAATTGAAACCACTGATACATGAATGCCACAGATGACAATCAGCGGCAAATAGTACGCATATATTGTATCTGTGACTGTGCAGTCAATCGTTGCTTGGATAAGGATGTAATCATCATTAGCTGCAGTGTAGTAGCACGAAAACATGAAGATGCATATTTGGAAGTTGATGGAAACCTTGTAAACCTATCTCCAGAACACACTAATTTTAAAGGACTTAAGCAATATGGGTGTCTTGGAAACAGGACATTGAAAGTAAAGGCAGTAATAGTGGGACATTTAATGGGAATGGAGCAGTTTGTCATGGCCTGTGCCTTATATCAAAATATACATACCTTCCAAGTTTTTAACATCTTGTCTTTTTTGTTTAACTTACTATACTGCCAACATGAGTAACTTAGAAGTGGATATCCTTGGAGTAGTGAAGCAACTTAAATAAAGCAAGTCTTTCAGTCCAGACTGCATACCAGTTAAATTCCTTTCAGACTATGCTAATGGAATACCCCCATACTTAGTTATCATATACAACCACTCACTTGGTGAAAGATCTGTACACACAGAGTGGAAAGTTGCACAGGCCACACCAACAGTCCAGAAAAGTAGTAGGAGTAATCCATTAAATCACAGACCCATATCATTAATGTCGATATGCAGCAGTCTTTTGGAACATATATTGTGTTCAAACATTATGAATTACCTCGAAGAGAACATGAAGATGCATATTTGGAAGTCGATACGGGTTTATAAAACACAGTTCTTGTGAAACACAACTAGCTCTTTAGTCACACAAAGTGTTGAGTGCTATTGACAAGGGATTTCAGATTGATTCCATATTTTTAGATTTCCTGAGGGCTTTCGACACTGTACCACACAAGTGGCTTGTAGTGAAACTGCAAGCTTATGGAATATCATCTCAGTTATGTGACTGGATTCATGATTTCCTGTCTGAGAGGTCACAGTTTATAGTAACTGACAGAAAGTCATCAAGTGAAACAAGTGATTTCTGGCATTCCCCAAGGTATTGTGAGAACACTCTGTTTTTCCTAATCTATATAAATGGTTTAGGAAATAATCTGAGCAGCCATCTTAGGTTGTTTGTAGATGATGCAGCCATTTATTGTCCAGTCAAGTCATCAGAATATTAAAACAAATTTCAAAACAATTTTGAAAAGATATCTGTGTGGTGCAAAAATTGGCAATTGATCCTAAATAATGAAAAGTGTGAGGTCATCCACATGAATGCTAAAAGGAATCTGTTAAACTTCAGTTACACGACAAATCAGTCAAATCTAAAGGCTGTAAATTAAACTAAATACCTAGGAATTACAGTTACAAACAACTTAAACTGGAAGGAACCCACAGGAAATGTTGTGGGGAAGGCTAACCAAAGACTGTGTTTTATTGGCAGGACATTTAGAAAATGTAACAGAACTGCTGAAGAGACTTCCTACACTATGCTTGTCCGTCCTCTTTTAGAATACTGTTGCACGGTGTGGGATCCTTACCAGATAGGACTGACAGAGTACATTGAAAAAGTTCAAAGAAGGGCAGTACATTTTGTATTATCGCAAAATAGAGGAGAGAGTGTCACTGACATGATACAGGATTTGGGGTGGACATCAATAAAACAAAGGCGTTTTTTGTTGCAGCAGAATATTCTCATGAAATTTCAATAGCCAACTTTCTCCTCTGAATGTGAAAATACTTTGTTGATGCTAACCTGCATATGGGGCAACAATCATAATAATAAAATACGGGAAACCACAGCTTGCACAGAAAGATATAGGTGTTCGTTTTTTCTGTGTGCAGTTCGCAATTGGAATAATAGAGAATGATTGTAAAGGTGGTTCGATGAACCCTCTGCTAGCCACTTAAGTGTGATTTGCAGCGTATCCATGTAGATGTAGGTGGAGATAAATTCCAATTTGGTAATGAATGAGAGATGACAGAGTACTTGGTTGTAGAAGACAGCCATGTAATCTTGGTGGAACCTGATTTAATTTATTATAAATGGTTCTGAAACTTAAAATCAACTAAATAAAGCAGACTCTCACACATTGACAACATGGCATAACAAACACAAAAAATGCACTTGAGAATGGGAATCATTTCCCGAAACGCGTCGTGCGAAAAATAAAAATAAAGAAAATCGTGACTGGTAGCAGATGAGTTATTTATAAACAAACCTATTACTTGATGGAACCTTCCTGTTCACTTTGTCCTCTATACATTAGTCATTTCGAATATATTTAATCTGCATCTTGTAGTACCACATAGGTGCCCGACAGGTGTTTTGTACTGTGAACCATTTTCTGTAATGCACTGGGGGAAGCAGCCTCAAGTAGGAAACTTGTCCTGACCATCTCAACTGTTGACCATGCACTGGTATTATCCCTTTCTAGGACCTGGATGTTGGTGGTTGGTCGTCTTTCTTGATTTTTCATGAGTAGTCTGAAGTTTGAGCTGATGAAAGTGCTCAGGCTTTTTGATGTCTTGGTAGTGATGCCTTCAGCCATGGACTGAGGACACAAAAATATCTTTTTTTATGGTGGACACTTTGTTAGTTATATTGTGGGAGAAGTGATTCAAATCTGTAGCCTAGGTACTTTTCCAGAAAACAGTTGCTAATATTGCTCTTTTGAAAACTTTAAAATGTATATGCCCTTACATTACAAGTTGTTACAAAGACTCCGATATTTGATAGATTCAAATATTGACCACTAGATCCTGAAATAGGTTAGATTTAAATTTAATTTTTGAGTACCATTAGATTAAACTATATGAACCTGCTAAAATTTTTAGGATGTTATATTATAACAAATAGGTCAGTAAGCTAATGTTTATTGTTAATTGGATTTTGAAACAGAGTAACTGTATTTTAGTGTGCTGATACCTTTTTGTTTGTGTAAAATGTGCTAACTGGTTTTCATTTTATATTTAAATAAATATAATAAATGAGATGTCGGCATTTCAGGTTTCTTAAAATATGTTTCGTTTCTTTTCAGCTTTGACATAACCCATCATGCAGTGTCAAGTTCCTCATTGGATCTTCGTAGCTCCTCCCAAAATATAAGTTCACCTGGAAGTGTCCAAACAGTTTTTCGAAAAGGGCATAGGGTATCAAAATCAATGGGCAGCACAGAACTTCATTTTCAGGTTCCTGCGCAGTCAAAAGTAATTTGTTCCGTCCACCAGAATGGCACTACTGCCAGAAGTGATAACCATGTTGGTGGATCGTCAACTACACCCAGTACTCTCAGTTATTCCTTAGATAAAGGCTTAGATGAATACCATGAGATGAAGAAGTCAGAGGATGGCAGGAAAACAGTTTCAGATTTCCGTGAGGAAAGAGTCTGTGGAAACTTAGGCCATGTTGGCTCTGAACCCATCCTTTCTAATAAGAATAAATATCAGAATGCTATGGTGCAAGAGCCTGAAGCAACCAGTTCAGCTGATGAAGGCCAGAAGAAATTCTTACAGAATTGGCAAGCTCGTGGTCCTGCTCCTATCTGTTCTGATGATGATGCTGATGTTCTACAAGCAATTCAGTTACCATCAGAGCTGAGTACTGGAAACTTAGCAGGTGAAGTAATGAGAGAAAGGCACAGCACACAACACAATGAAGATTTAAAAGAAGAAACTGTGAATGGTGATGTTGTTAGTAGTATCCTTGTATCACCAGTGTTGAAATCTATCTGTGTAGACAGTTTGTGTAACAGTTTAACAGCCAATGAAGGCAGCAACCATGTTGAAGTGGATATGACTGAAAAATATGATGTCTCTTGTCCAAATACTGTATTAACTTTGGAACAGAACAGAACACCTGGAGTCCCTGGTCCAGGGATGTGCGAGAATAGTATGTATTCACACAGTGCATCTCTGTCAGATGATGTAAGTATCTTGTCCACAACAGTGTGTCCCCTTGCTGACATTAAAGCTGTTTCTGTTATTAATGAAAGACTAGATTCTGAAAGGTCAGAAAATGGCATTTCATTGAGTGAAGCTTGTCCTGTGGTTGGAGAAACTGCACTTGTTGACAACATGTTTGAAAATGTTACTGTTCGGACAGAAGCATTAGCTAGTCGCTCTGGAAGTTTCAATTTGGTACGATCAAGGCATAGCAGTATGATTGATGACTGATATTTGCCATTTAACTGTAGAATTATTTGAAGCATTTTTTTTTTCAAATAATGTGTCTGAACTGTAAATAGCATTTGCAATTGTAAAATATTTATTTTGTAATTATGTATCAATGTGGAGTCCAATTTATTATAGGTTGCAAAGAGAAAAGTGTGTGGTGTTCCTAAGAATGGCTGCTAGATTTATTTGAAGAGGGTTACACACTGCAACTGTAAATGTCAGTGTTTTGTTTTTCTTATGTTATAACATTTATTTGTAACTATTCAGTACTGACCAACTGAATAGTTCCTAAAGCAAAATCTATTATGACATAATGATTATTATTGTTAATAGCTACTAATGTTCCAATAAAAAGTAAGAACATTTTTAACAGAACTTGAGAGAAAAGACTGTACTAGGCTTCTTGAAAAATAAATTTAAAAAAGTTCTTTTTTCTTCATAAATTCATGCTGTGTAAATGTTTTATGGTATTTTATTAATAAAGAGAAGTCAGACAGACAAGTGATATATTCATATTAAGAAATATGAATGGAAAATACTTATTAGAAGGCATAGACAATGCAGCACTGAAGGCACTTTATTAATTAAATAGTAACAAAGTAAATACTAAATAACTCCTGAAGCAAGGCCTGAATTTTAAAACCACAAGTTCTATCTGACAAAGAGTAAGGAAAGAATGGATTGCTACATAGGTAAAGATGAGATGTTTAGTGGCAGACATGCACAATGAAGTTACTGCTATACTTTTAGCTCTCAGCCAGTGCTTTCTTTAGAAAAGAAAACGTGCACACCTTCACACATGCAAGCCCACCTCAAGCACACATGACCACAATCTCAGGCGGCTCTTAGCCATGTTGGACTTGTCAAATACCTACTCTGTTTCTCCTGATCCTTGCAATGGAAACACTTATTTTACCACCAGTCTCTCCAACCAAAACCGACCTAATCCCAACATGGAACATTGCCTCTCTCAGTTCATACCATCATCCAACCATGATCCTCTCCCCATCCCACCTAAGCACCCCTGATCACCTTCCAGGAATTCCTTACCTCCAGCGTGGCCTTATCATCCTTCCGCACACCCATTCCTAAGCACACCATCCTTTCAGCAGGAGAAAGGACAGCCACACACAGCCTCAAAACAATCCTGAACTAAGCATCCTACCTGCAGACACAGGTTCCACGACCATCTGGCAGAAGGCCTCTGCCAAGTGTCTGACTCCTTCACCTATAAATTGTGCCAATGATCTTACCCTAGTAGACCAACATAACCTCTAGTCCCTGCTTAATGCCTCAAACCCTTCGTAGAACCTGTGCACTGAATACATTTCCCTCCTCACCCCTATGGCACCACATACACCCACCTTCTACATGCTCCCAAAAATCTACAAACTCAACAATTGTGGACACCCCAATGCAGCTGGTTATTGTGCCCTCACTGAAAGCATTTCAGCCCTCATTGGCTAACTCCTCCAATCTACTGCCCAAAATTTAGCCTCCCATATTGAACATACCAACTACTTCCTTCACTTCCTGGACACTTGCTCGTCACTTTTGATGCCACTTCCCTAACACCAACATCCCTCATGCCCATTGTCTTGTCACCATGGAACACTGGCTCTCCTACCATCCTGAAGACTCCAAAACCACTACCTCATTCTTCCTACACCTTACTAATGTCAGCATAAATCACAACTACTTCTTTGAAGGGAGGGTATACAAACAAATCCCTGACACAGCCATGGACACCCAAATGACACCCTTGTATGCCGAACTGTTAATGGGCCATATAGAGCAAACCTTCCTAGTCTCTCAAAATCTCAAACCCATGGTCTGTTTCACACTCATTAATGATATTTTTATGATCTGAACTCAGGGCAAAGACACCCTACCCTCATTCCTTCACAACCTCAACACCTTCTCTCCCATCCACTTCACCTCGCCCTCCTCAACCCAGTGTGCATAGCACGCTGGACTCGCATTTGGGAGGACAACAGTTCAAACTCGCATCCGACCAACCTGATTTAGGTTTTCTGTGATTTCCTTAAATTGCTTCAGGCAAATGCTGGGATGGTCCCCTTGAAAGGCCACAGCTGATATCCGTCCCCATCCTACCTTAATCCGATGGGACCAATGACCTTGCTGTTTGGTCTCCTCTCCCTGTTAATCCAACAACCAACCAATCCAGCGTGCAACCTTTCTGGACATTGACCACTTCCTCTCCGATGGCTGCATCCACATCTCTGTCCATATTAAACCCACCAACTGCCAACAGTACCTGCATTTTGACAACTGTCATCCCTTCCACACCAAAAAATTACTCCTGTACAGCCTGGTCACCTGGGGCCTGGTATATCTGCGGTGAGAACAACTCCCTTGCCCACAGACAAGCACTATCCCCGAGACCTAGTCCACAAACAGATTTCCCATGCCATATCCCCCCCTCCCCCAATCCTCCCACCAGCCCAAAGAACCTGATACAAAGGTGCTCCCTTTTTCGTTACCAATGCCACCCCGAACTGGAACAACTGAACCATATCCTTCACCAGGATTATCTATCGTCATGCCCTGAAGTGAGGGACATTTTACCCAAGACCCCTCCAAACACTTCTAAAATTGTATTCTGTTGCCCGTCTCCAGAGCACCCTAGTCCATCCCTATGCTACTCCCAATACCAAGCCCTTGGGATCATATCCCAATGAAGGCCCAGGTGCAAGACTTACCCATTCCACCTACCCAGCACGTCCTGTTCTAGTCCTGTTACAGGCCAATCCTACCCCATCAGAGGTCAGGCTATCTGTGAAAGCAGCCATGTCATACACCAGTTCTCCTACAATCATTGCATTGTTTTTTATATATATATTACCCCCGGAAACCATCCTTGTAACCATTGATGCCACGTCCTTATACACAAATATTCCGCACGTCCAGGGCCTCGCTGCGATGGAGCATTTCCTTTCACGCCGATCACCTGCCACCCTACCTAAAACCTCTTTCCTCATCACCTTAGCCAGCTTCATCCTGACCCACAACTTCTTCACTTTTGAGGGCCAGACATACCAACAATTAAAGGGAACAGCCATGGGCACCAGGATGGCCCCCTCGTACGCCAACCTATTCATGGGTCGCTTAGAGGAAGCCTTCTTGGTTACCCAAGTCTGCCAACCCAAAGTTTGGTACAGATTTATTGATGACATCTTCATGATCTGGACTCACAGTGAAGAACAACTCCAGAACTTCCTCTCCAACCTCAACTCCTTTGGTTCCATCAGTTTCACCTGGTCCTACTCCAAATCCCATGCCACTTTCCTTGACGTTGACCTCCACCTGTCCAATGGCCAACTTCACACGTCCGTCCACATCAAACCCACCAACAAGCAACAGTACCTCCATTATGACAGCTGCCACCCATTCCACATCAAACGGTCCCTTCCATACAGCCTAGGTCTTCGTGGCAAACGAATCTGCTCCAGTCCGGAATCCCTGAATCATTACACCAACAACCTGAAAACAGCTTTCGCATCCCGCAACTACCCTCCCGACCTGGTACAGAAGCAAATAACCAGAGCCACTTCCTCGTCCCCTCAAACCCAGAATCCCCCACAGAAGAACCACAAAAGTGCCCCACTTGTGACAGGATACTTTCCGGGACTGGACCAGACTCTGAATGTGGCTCTCCAGCAGGGATACGACTTCCTCAAATCCTGCCCTGAAATGAGATCCATCCTTCATGAAATCCTCCCCACTCCGCCAAGAGTGTCTTTCCGCCGTCCACCTAACCTTCGTAACCTGTTAGTTCATCCCTATGAAATCCCCAAACCACCTTCCCTACCCTCTGGCTCCTATCCTTGTAACCGCCCCCGATGCAAAACCTGTCCCATGCACCCTCCCACCACCACCTACTCCAGTCCTGTAACCCGGAAGGTGTACACGATCAGAGGCAGAGCCACGTGTGAAAGCACCCACGTGATTTACCAACTGACCTGCCTACACTGTGATGCATTCTATGTGGGAATGACCAGCAACAAACTGTCCATTCGCATGAATGGACACAGGCAGACAGTGTTTGTTGGTAATGAGGATCACCCTGTGGCTAAACATGCCTTGGTGCACAGCCAGCACATCTTGGCACAGTGTTACACCGTCCGGGTTATCTGGATACTTCCCACCAACACCAACCTATCCGAACTCCGGAGATGGGAACTTGCCCTTCAGTATATCCTCTCTTCTCGTCATCCGCCAGGCCTCAATCTCCGCTAATTTCAAGTTGCCGCCACTCATACCTCACCTGTCTTTCAACAACTTCTTTGCCTCTACACTTCTGCCTCGACTGACATCTCTGCCCAAACTCTTTGTCTTTAAATATGTCTGCTTGTGTCTGTATGTGTGGATGGATATGTGCGTGTGTGCGAGTGTATACCTGTCCTTTTTTCCCCCTAAGGTAAGTCTTTCCGCTCCCGGGATTGGAATGACTCCTTACCCTCTCCCTTAAAACCCACTTCCTTTCGTCTTCCCCTCTCCTTCCCTCTTTCCTGATGAGGCAACAGTTTGTTGCGAAAGCTTGAATTTTGTGTGTGTGTTTGTGTGTCTATCGACCTGCCAGCGCTTTTGTTCGGTAAGTCACCTCATCTTTGTTTTTTATATATATATATATATATATATATATAGAAGGAAACATTCCACGTGGGAAAAATTATATATAAAAACAAAGATGAGGTGACTTACCGAACGAAAGCGCTGGCAGGTCGATAGACACACAAACAAACATACACACAAAATTCAAGCTTTCGCAACAAACTGTTGCCTCATCAGGAAAGAGGGAAGGAGAGGGGAAGACGAAAGGAAGTGGGTTTTAAGGGAGAGGGTAAGGAGTCATTCCAATCCCGGGAGCGGAAAGACTTACCTTTGGGGGGAAAAAAGGACAGGTATACACTCGCACACACGCACATATCCATCCTCACATACAGACACAAGCAGACATATTTAAAGACAAACAGTTTGGGCAGGGATGTCAGTCGAGGCAGAAGTGTAGAGGCAAAGAAGTTGTTGAAAGACAGGTGAGGTATGAGTGGCGGCAACTTGAAATTAGCGGAGATTGAGGCCTGGCGGATGACGAGAAGAGAGGATATACTGAAGGGCAAGTTCCCATCTCCGGAGTTCGGATAGGTTGGTGTTGGTGGGAAGTATCCAGATAACCCGGACGGTGTAACACTGTGCCAAGATGTGCTGGCTGTGCACCAAGGCATGTTTAGCCACAGGGTGATCCTCATTACCAACAAACACTGTCTGCCTGTGTCCATTCATGCGAATGGACAGTTTGTTGCTGGTCATTCCCACATAGAATGCATCACAGTGTAGGCAGGTCAGTTGGTAAATCACGTGGGTGCTTTCACATGTGGCTCTGCCTTTGATCGCGTACACATTCCGGGTTACAGGACTGGTGGGAGGGTGCATGGGACAGGTTTTGCATCGGGGGCGGTGACAAGCATAGGAGGCAGAGGGTAGGGAAGGTGGTTTGGGGATTTCATAGGGATGGACTAACAGGTTACGAAGGTTAGGTGGACGGCGGAAAGACACTCTTGGTGGAGTGGGGAGGATTTCATGAAGGATGGATCTCATTTCAGGGCAGGATTTGAGGAAGTCGTATCCCTGCTGGAGAGCCACATTCAGAGTCTGGTCCAGTCCCGGAAAGTATCCTGTCACAAGTGGGGCACTTTTGTGGTTCTTCTGTGGGGGATTCTGGGTTCGAGGGGGCGAGGAAGTGGCTCTGGTTATTTGCTTCTGTACCAGGTCGGGAGGGTAGTTGCGGGATGCGAAAGCTGTTTTCAGGTTGTTGGTGTAATGATTCAGGGATTCCGGACTGGAGCAGATTCGTTTGCCACGAAGACCTAGGCTGTAGGGAAGGGACCGTTTGATGTGGAATGGGTGGCAGCTGTCATAATGGAGGTACTGTTGCTTGTTGGTGGGTTTGATGTGGACGGACGTGTGAAGTTGGCCATTGGACAGGTGGAGGTCAACGTCAAGGAAAGTGGCATGGGATTTGGAGTAGGACCAGGTGAATCTGATGGAACCAAAGGAGTTGAGGTTGGAGAGGAAATTCTGGAGTTCTTCTTCACTGTGAGTCCAGATCATGAAGATGTCATCAATGAATCTGTACCAAACTTTGGGTTGGCAGACTTGGGTAACCAAGAAGGCTTCCTCTAAGCGACCCATGAATAGGTTGGCGTACGAGGGGGCCATCCTGGTACCCATGGCTGTTCCCTTTAATTGTTGGTATGTCTGGCCTTCAAAAGTGAAGAAGTTGTGGGTCAGGATGAAGCTGGCTAAGGTAATGAGGAAAGAGGTTTTAGGTAGGGTGGCAGGTGATCGGCGTGAAAGGAAATGCTCCATTGCAGCGAGGCCCTGGACGTGCGGAATGTTTGTGTATAAGGACGTGGCATCAATGGTTACAAGGATGGTTTCCGGGGGTAACAGATTGGGTAAGGATCCAGGCGTTCAAGGAAGTGGTTGGTGTCTTTGATGAAGGATGGGAGACTGCATGTATATATATTGGTATAACTACCAACAAGCTGTCCATCAAGATGAATGGCTGGCCCCCTTCAAACTGTGGCCAAGAGCAAAGTGGAAAACACTGTGGCACAGGGATGCCCATATGATAGTTTGTGTGTACGTGTGGGGGAGGGGGGTGAGAGGGGTTAGACCCAGTGGTGTGGAGTACTTTTAGTACTTTGGAAGATGAGTGGCAACTTGTAAGTAGCCATAAAAAATTTCTGTTCCAACCATGTTAAAAACCTGCATAATACCAACTTTTAAGTCTTTTCTTGAACGAAAACATCTGATAACTCCATATTTTTTCCTTTCCCCGAGAGCTAGGTGGCAGCCACGGCCCCCTCTTGCTCTCGAGTATGGATGCCTGTGCTGTGGAACAACATGCGACTGAACATAACATGCTTGATTTCAATGGCTGCTTCACAAACTGGACTATCTCGATCCTCCCCTCCACCACCACCTTTTCTGAACTGAGCAGATGGGCGTTATCTTAACAACAGAATCTCCACTCCCAAAATTATCCTGGCCTCAACCTGCAGTAATCTATTGTCTCCACATCCTCCACACAACAGTTTCCATCCCCTCTGTCCTACACCTCCTCCCAATTCACATCCCCTCATCCTCGTTGTGCACTGCTCTTTTCCAATGTGTCCACTGGTCTTTTGCCCCTTCTCTGCCTCTCTCCTTTTCTGATCTCCATCACACCCCCACCCCCCCAATTCGTCCTCCACAACCACCTTACACTGCATCTGGCAACCTTGTCTGATTCCCATCTAGGCCCTACACACTCTGCCAGGCAGAAAAGTCTCTGCTGTTTCCACTGTTTAAAGAATAAGGAAAGAAGTGATTGTGACAAAAGTGATCAGGGGTTAGAGGAAAGGGCGAGGAGAGACTGATTAAGGGGTACCACAAGGTTTTTGGAGGAGAGGTGGTGAGCCCAAAGGGAATCCATGCAAGTTGTATTACTTCCTATATCAGACCAACTACTTAAAATTTAAAAAGAAGGCAATTTTTGTATGTATAGAGAAGACATTTCCAGATTCTGTAGAGTCTAACTAGTGTGATTAAACAATATTGCTTGCTACTAAGAGAACCAATGTTCATTTTGTAAACATCAGCTTTCTTTCATTGCTGTAAAAATCAAGCGCGCGCGTGCACATACACACACATACACACACACACACACACACACACACACACACACACACACACACACACACACAACTACGTCTGCTACACCTACCCCTGGTTTTGTGAATGGTGCAGGTGCAATGTTATATTTTGAGCACTTAAATGTCAGATATCAGTGGTGGACAGATGGTTTTAAGTCTGTCTTTTCTTTAGCATATTTTCCCCCTGCAGTCTTCTAGGTCACCTGTGTAAAACTGCACAGAGGATGTTTACAGTATGATTCAGCTAATACTGATGAAAGCAAGTTTCAGGGTTGGTAGCCAAATAATAAACTTGAGCAGTCACATCTAAGGTGGGTTCGAGGGAAGGGGGGGGGGACAAAAGTCACTGGGGTTGTTATCAGCCTGCTCATTGTGAAACATCAGACAACACTGAGGAAAATCTATAGCCTGGCCAAGGATTTCTCTGTCGCCAGCTTTGTGAAGGTGACCCAGCTGAACAGAAGGTTCTATTTTACATTACAGGGAAAGAGGAGTCGCTGCAGAAACTAAACGAATAGGAAGTGTTCTGTTGCCCATGTTTTACAATATCTATGCATGTGACACCTCAGATCTAGGAATATGTTGGTTCATCTATGCTGACAATGCAGGATTAACTGCCCAAAATAGAACCTCTCTGAGAGGATGAATTGTGATTAATAGACATCGTAGAACACTTCAGTGTATATTTGGTAGAAAATCATTTCAAGGTAAATCCCTATAATACAAAGTCCACTATTATCACCTACACGATAAGCTCACTAAACAGCATTTTAGTATCACTTGGAAGCGAGTCGACCTGAAGCACAGTCTGTAATCTAAGTGCACAGAGGTAGAGATTGTGATGTTGGCAAATCATCAGTACTGATTTCAGTTTCATTATCAATGTCTGAACAACGACAGCTGATAATATTAGACCTCCAAACCTAAGTGTTTTGATTTTAAATAATTTATAGAATAGTGCACATACTGATATAAAAATATGACTTTTACTAACCAATAAATACAGCAATAATTAACATGACATCTACTACAGACTGCAACAATAACATTTTTGCATGTTGACAAAGATCATATCTTGATTTTGATAAGCTGGCATTTTGGGTATACAGCTCAGGTAATTGAGTGCAGCTTTTTATAGTTTTGCTGTTTTATAATGTTCACTCCATAAATCAAATTTGGTTTCTCTGTTATCCTGTATGTGGTGTCAATGTATTGTCCATATTCATTGACAGATGTATCAACAGCTGCAAGTAAATCCTTGAGGGATCTGATGGCCTTCAAACATGATACATATCTTGGCAGTGTGTATGTTCTTGAATCGAGGATCAAGTAGCACTGATATTTATTTATTTATTTATTTATGGCTTATTTATCCTGATGAGATTAGGGCCATTAGGCCCTCTCTTATGTCTGGCCAGGAACAACACATACTGATTGAACTGTTTTATCTGAGTGGGTGCAGAGCATAGGTTTGAAACATAACCTATCTAAAATACAAAAATATTCACAGGAATAATAATAATAATAATAATAATAATAATAATAATAAATTGCATGTAGAATGATGAAGATTCATGTAGCACATTTGAATATATGTTTGGTACTATAGAAGCAGAAGGGACAAAGAGAAGACTCAAAAATTGTTGAGGGGATTGACAAAGAGTGATCTGCATGTTAGTGTATGGGAGAGATGGCTTTTGTGATAGAAGTTTGGAAGGAATTTAATTTCCCTGGTTTTTGAGGAGTATTGGAAAGTTGCGTACTTATACAGATGACCGCCAGAACACGGTAGTGTTATATGATGGCACAGAGAGGATTTTACTTTAGTGAGAACAAGTACTTCTGCTGTGCTGTTCAGAGTAGCGTTAGAGTTGTAGATAAATGAAAGGAAGTGCAATTATGGAGAACATGATAGAACAGACGTAGAGTATGGTAGTCTCTGTGTTTCCGAGCACGCAACCATGATACAGTTGAAATAACATGTCTCAAATGTATCGCACACAAGCATTCATTGCCAGTTCTAGCCTGCATGAGTTTTTGTACGAATGTCATTGGAGAATAGCATCACTTCAATCAAATATGGGGAGTATTAGTGACTATGAGCTTCTTTTTAAGCTTGAAAGGAAATACTTCTTTATATTTTTGCAGTGAATGAAGTGACAATGATGCCTCCTTACAGATTGCAGGTGTGTTTCAGTGCTCTCTTAAGTGATGATACAGAATTAACCCCCAAGATCTTTGTAGAAGAGGAAATGATTTCTGCGCTGTTTAGGATTGAATGTGGAAGAGATTCTATGAACTGCACAGTAATGAGTCTTTTATGAGTGACTAAGATTACTTGTATTTTAGATAGGTTATGTTTCAAACCTATGCTCTGCACCCACTCAGATAAAACAGTTCAATCAGTATTTACATGTTGGATGGCTGTGCACAAGTTTGTTGGACTTGCACTCAGATATAATTAAAGGTTGTCAGTGTATACATGATACCTGCAGTGAGAGAGGATAGTTGAAGCATCATTAACCTCCATGAGAAAAGTAACGGTTCCAATGTATCCTTGTAGGACTCTTGGTAATATGTCCCTTTACTGCAACCTTTTAGTTTAAATCATTACTCACTGTTGGCAAGATGGAAGGTATGAATGGAACCACTGTAAAGCACATTAAGAAAGATTTTGACTTGTGAGTTTAGCAAGTAAAATGTCGAAGTCATCAGAATTGGAAGCTTTGCTGAAATCCAAAAAGCATTTAATAGTCACCTGCTGTTTGTCCATAGCTTGTTTCAGTTCAGTGACATGCTGCGATTTTGCCAGAAATTTGACTGATATTCACCTAAGAGGTCATTTGATGTTAAATAATCAGTAAGGTGATGTGGACTATGCATTGTAAAGCTTTGAATGATGTTGATAGAACGCAAATGAGCCCCTAGTCGGAAGTTGTTTGGCAGATTCCTCCTTGGGTAATGCCTTTTATGAGACCCTGCTTCCAGGGTGTTGGGAATATGCTGGAGGTTAGAATGGTTGAAAATGTCCATTATTATTGGCAGTAGAAGACTGATGAGAAAATTGATCATTTGCACTGTTATATTTTCATATTTTGTGGCTGCTGAATGAATGGGAACAATGGACTTCCTGACAATTTTAAGGCTCACTTATTGCATGAAAATTTTTTTTCGTTTATACCAACCACTGGTGCTTTAAGGGAGTGAATGGTTTGCTCTCTTATCCATTTGTCAAGTAAAGATTTCAACATGCAAAATAGCAATTTAGATACTCAATATGAACTAGTAGTTCGGCTGCAGATTTAGGTTTGCCTATTTGTAGACCTCGTAGATTTTTTCACAGGATGGCAGGTCTGTTATAGTACTCATCTGGCAAGTGGTCATACCTGAGTTTTGCATTTCTCACAGGCTGTCTAATTAGATTGTGTAGTAGCTTGTAGGTGAGATGGTTACCAGAGGCCGGGTGCCTGAGTGTTGTGTCTATGACACTCATAAGATGTTCAAGATGTTCTGTAAGCCATGATGCAGGTTTTATCCTTATACTTACTGCTTCTAGAGGAGTGTGTTTATCATATAAATTATTAAGGCTCTTGGTGAAATTAGATACTTCATTATTTAGATGGAAGTTATTGCCATTTTCCATCAAGGCACCAGCTGTAAGTTAGACACATTCATGCACTTAAAATCTCTAAAAGTTGCCACTTGTGGTTTGTTCTTTGGACATTGCAGTGAGGAGGTCACAAATATTACATCATGAGTGGACAATGCAGATGCAGACATCTGATCTTTGCAAATTACTGTATTTGGAGATTTGGTTGCAAAAAATCAATAAACGAATGAGACTCAGTTGTATGGTGAATAGGCCCAAGTGGGACCAGTGTTAAGGTTTGAACAGGAAAGTACGCAAATGAATATTGCTACAGAAGGACTATTGTTAAAAAAAAAATTATGTTCATATCTCCAGCTGCAACTGTGTTTTCATATGTAGATTCAAGATTTAAGAGTGTAGATTCAAAGCTAGAGAGCTGTCGGATTTTAGTTGGATTGTATATTATTCAGATGTGATACTTTCTGTTGAGAGGTTTAATTACAATGACAATATATTTGGGCTGTTTCTCTTTGTTTTTAAACTGGAGCCTGCCTATGGGGAACAAATTTGTGAGCATATATGCTTCGACACTGCCCTCTCTTCTGTAACACCTGTCATGGCTCAGAAAAATGTAACTGTCAAGGCTTACAAATCTAGAACAGATACTCAGCTTCAGCCATGACTCAGATGGAGGAGTATGACATGAAAACTGAGATCCTGAAATGTATAGTGGAACTCAGTCAGATGGGCTGGTAAGGACTGCTCATTTGTGTCAGTGAGCTGCAGGGCAGGAAACAGTGAGAACAATGAATTATACTGAAACAGAAATTAAATAATGATGTAAAAGGAAACAGTAAGAGCAACAGGGAAGCCATATATCTGAGGCTAAAATGATAATTCGACAGTAAATGAATCACCTGAATCAAAGCCTTGTGAGTGTAGTGAAGTAATTGTGAAATAATGAACTCTGTTAGTATTGGAAGTATTAAAACTGCACAGAAAACTTATAACTAATACTAAAAATAAACCTAAACAAACAGATGATAATAACAGGAAGCAGTTTTAAGGAAGGTATTACAAGACAAACTGTTACTTTACAGAAATTAAGATAGAAAAATAAACACCCAAACTAGAGACAGCAAGAGTTGACATGTTTTTAACTTCTAAAGCACAGGCTTTGGAGGTCATCTGCATTGCAGGCTGATCTTTTCCCATTCTCGGTCTTTACCATTATCCTTTTCACAGTTGTCCACACATTTTGTAGCCAAATCTCAAGATCACATTGTTCAAAATTTTCAGTCTTTCGCAGTTGAGATCTTCGCAAATTGTCAGACCTGACGTTGTAAGTTAATTCTTCGCTCTGG
Source organism: Schistocerca americana (assembly GCF_021461395.2). Lineage (NCBI taxonomy): Eukaryota > Metazoa > Arthropoda > Insecta > Orthoptera > Acrididae > Schistocerca > Schistocerca americana. The sequence goes on from NC_060120.1 coordinate 111,256,903, forward strand.
TCTCAGATCTTCTCCCGTATGACACAAACTTCACTATATCGGTCTGGGTTTTGAAGATGCTGGTGTCTTACATGCAACTCTATGATTTTGAGTCCTCATTGCTGACAGCTTACCTGGATTACTGCACTACTATCCCTCCGGTAGCTGTGCCTTCACTGAACCTGACTGAAAAGTAACTGGTAAAAGTTGGCTATTTCAAGTGATGATGTCCACACTAGGTTTACAGTCCAAAACTCTGTAATTGCACTTTGATATTAAATAATGTACTGTTTATGACCAGATTGGGTCTCATTTACTATAATTTAAGCACTAATTAAGGGTAAGTCACATACTTCGTTTTGTTGGTGCTCTATTATATTGTATTTGTGTGTGAGTTTAGTAATTTAATTCTCCTTCTGAAATTAAGAAAATTATACATACTCTCATAAAATACAGCTCGTCTGTTTTTGACAGGGTTTCCAATAGAGCGCTAAAAATTTGTTCCTGTGTAATAAGTTCAGTCTTATCTGAAATATGTAATGCATCACCAACTCAAGGCATTTTCCAGAAGGCGTAGTCATGGGCTCTAGCCCACGGCTTTCAGTTTTCAGCTGCAAAGTCGTGTGTCATGCACTTCTGTCGGCATCGTACCGTTCATCCGGAACCCGCACTTTACCTTGATGATGATCCACTCACTGTAGTGGAGACATATCAATTCCTAGGACTGGTTTTCGACACTTGATTGACTTGGCTCCCTCCTCTTCGTCAGCTTAAGCAGAAGTGCTGACAGCACCTCAATGCCCTCCATTGCCTGAGCAACACCAATTGGGGTGCAGATCGCTCTATTCTGCTGCACCTCTACAGAGCCCTTGTCCAGCCCCGAATTGACTATGGGACTGTGGTTTATGGTTTGGTAGCACCTTCAGCATTGCTTTTACTTGACCCTGTGCACCATTGTGGGGTTCGATTTGCGACAGGAACTTTTAGGACGAGTCCGGTGACCAGCGTCCTGGTGGAGGCTGGTGTCCCTCCACTGCAGATCAGACATGCGCAACTGCTCGCCAGTTATGCGACACACATTCATAGTTCCCTTGAGCATTCGAATTACCATCTCCTTTTCCCGCTCATGGCAGTCTATCTCCCACATCGGCAGCACAGATCGGGGCTAACGATTGCGGTTCGCGTGTGATCCCTTCTCTCTGAACTGGAGTCCTTCCCTTTACCACCTCTACTTGTGGTCCATTCACATACGCCTCCATGGTTTATGCCTCGGCCGCAGCTTCATATGGACCTTTTGCATGGCCCTAAGGACTCCGTTAACCCCACCACTCTCCGCTGTCTCTTCCTCTCGATTCTTGACATGTTCTGGGGCTCTGAAACAGTTTACGACGACTGCTCAATGGCTGATGGTCACGTACGCTTCGCATATGTTCATGGAGGACATACTGAGCAGCACTCCTTGCCAGTTGGCTGCAGTGTTTTCACTGCAGAGCTGGTGGCCATATCTCATGCTCTTGAGTACATCCGCTCATACCCTGGCGAGTCATTTCTCCTATGTACTGACTCATTGAGCAGCCTACAAACTATCGACCAGTGCTACCCTTGCCACCCTCTGATAGCGTCCTTTCAGGAGTCCATCTACGTCCTGGAACAGTCCCGCCGTTCTGTGGTGTTTGTGTGGACCCCAGGACACGTTGGAATGACAGGCTGGCCAAACAGGTGATGCGGAACCGCTTCTGGAGATAGGCATCTCCGAAGCTGACCTGCATTCTGTCTTACACCACAGGGTTTTCCGGCTTTGGGAGACGGAATGGCATAACAGCACGCAAAACAAACTGCCTGCCATTAAGGAGACTATGGATGTGTGGAAGTCTTCCATGCAGGCCTCTCACAGGTAATCAGTTGTATTCTGTTGTTGTTGTTGTTGTTGTCTTCAGTCCTGAGATTTGTTTGATGCAGCTCTCCATGCTACTCTATCCTGTGCAAGCTTCTTCATCTCCCAGTACTTACTGCAGCCTACATCCTTCTGAATCTGCTTAGTGTATTCATCTCTTGGTCTCCCTCTACGATTTTTACCCTCCACGCTGCCCTCCAATGCTAAATTTGTGATCCCTTGATGCCTCAGAACATGTCCTACCAACCGGTCCATTCTTCTTGTCAAGTTGTGCCACAAACTCCTCTTCTCCCCAATTGTATTCAATACCTCCTTATTAGTTATGTGATCTACCCATCTAGTCTTCAGCATTCTTCTGTAGCACCACATTTGAAAGCTTCTATTCTCTTCTTGTCTAAACTATTTATCGTCCATGTTTCACTTCCATACATGGCTACACTCCATACAAATACTTTCAGAAACGACTTCCTGACGCTTAAATCTATACTCGATGTTAACAAATTTCTCTTCTTCAGAAACGCTTTCCTTGCCATTGCCAGTCTACATTTTATATCCTCTCTACTTTGCCCATCATCAGTTATTTTGCTCCCCAAATAGCAAAACTCCTTTACTACTTTAAGCGTCTCATTTCCTAATCTAATTCCCTCAGCATCACCCGACTTAATTTGACTACATTCCATTATCCTTGTTTAGCTTTTGTTGATGTTCATCTTCTATCCTCCTTTCAAGACACTGTCCATTCCGTTCAACTGCTCTTCCAAGTCCTTTGCTGTCTCTGACAGAATTACAATGTCATCAGTGAGCCTCAATGTTTTTATTTCTTCTCCAAGGACTTTAATACCTACTCCGAATTTTACTTTTGTTTCCTTTACTGCTTGCTCAATATACAGATTGAATAACATCGGGGACAGGCTACAACCCTGTCTCACTCCCTTCCCAACCACTGCTTCCCATTCATGCCCCTCGACTCTTATAACTGCCATCTGGTTTCTGTACAAATTGTAAATAACCTTTCGCTCCCTGTATTTTACCCCTGCCACCTTCAGAATTTGAAAGAGAGTATTCCAGTCAACATTGTCAAAAGCTTTCTCTAAGTCTACAAATGCTAGAAATGTAGGTTTGCCTTTCCTTAATCTATTTTCTAAGATAAGTCGTAAGGTCAGTATTGCCTCACGTGTTCCAACATTTCTGCAGAATCCAAACTGATCTTCGCCGAGGTTGGCTTCTACCAGTTTTTCCATTCGCCTGTAAAGAATTCGCGTTAGTGTTTGCAGCTGTGGCTTATTAAACTGATAGTTCGGTAATTTTCACATCTGTCAACGCCTGCTTTCTTTGGGATTGGAATTATTATATTCTTCTTGAAGTCTGAGGGTATTTTACCTGCCTTATATATCTTGGTCACCAGATGGTAGAGTTTTGTCAGGACTGGCTCTCCCAAGGCCGTCAGTAGTTCCAATGGAATGTTGTCTACTCCCGGGGCCTTGTTTTGACTCAGGTCTTTCAGTGTTCTGTTAAACTTCTCACACAGTATCATATCTCCCATTTCATCTTCATCTACATCCTCTTCCATTTCCATAAAATTGTCCTTAAGTACATTGCCCTTGTATAGACCCTGTATATACTCCTTCCACCTTTCTGCTTTCCCTTCTTTGCTTAGAACTGGGTTTCCATCTGAGCTCTTGATATTCATACAAGTGGCTCTCTTTTCTCCAAAGGTCTCTCTAACTTTCCTGTAGGCAGTATCTATATTACCCCTAGTGAGATAAGCCTCTACATCATTACATTTGTCCTCTAGCCATCCCTGCTTAGCCATTTTGCACTTCCTGTCGATCTCATTTTTGAGATGTTTGTATTCCTTTTTGCCTGCTTCATTTACTGTGTTTTTATATTTTCTCCTTTCATCAATTAAATTCAATATTTCTTCTGTTACCCAAGGATTTCTACTAGTCCTCGTGTTTTTACCTACTTGATCCTCTGCTGCCTTCACTACTTCATCCCTCAGAGCTACCCATTCTTCTTCTACTGTATTTCTTTCCCCCATTTGTGACAACTGTTCCCTTATGCTCTCCCTGAAACTCTGTACAACCTCTGGTTTAATCAGTTTATCCAGGTCCCATCTCCTTAAATAGCCACTTTTTTGCAGTTTCTTCAGTTTTAATCCTCAGTTCATAACCAATAGATTGTGGTCAGAGTTCACATCTGCCCCTGGAAATGTCTTACAATTTAATACCTGGTTCCTAAATCTCTGTCTTAACATTATATAATCTAGCTGATACCTTCTAGTATCTCCAGGATTCTTCCATGTATACAACCTTCTTTTATGATTCTTGAACCAAGTGTTAACTATGATTAAGTTATGCTCTATGCAAAATTCTACCATATGGCTTCCTCCTTCATTTCTTTCCCCCAATCCATATTCACCCACTATGTTTCTTTCTCTCCCTTTTCCTACTCTCGAATTCCAGTCACCCATGACTATTAAATTTTCGTCTCCCTTCACTACCTGAATAATTTCTTTTATCTCATCATACATTTCATCAATTTCTTCATCATCTGCAGAGCTAGTTGGCATATAAACTTGTACTACTGTAGTAGGCATGGGCTTCGTGTCTATCTTGGCAACAATAATGCGTTCACTATGCTGTTTGTAGTAGCTTACCCGCACTCCTATTTTTTTACTCATTATTAAACCTACTCCTGCATTACCCCTATTTGATTTTGTGTTTATAACCCTGTATTCACCTGATCAAAAGTCTTGTTCCTCCTGCCAGCGAACTTCACTAATTCCCACTATATCTAACTTCAACCTATGCATTTCTCTTTTTAAATTTTCTAACCTATCTGCCCGATTAAGGGATCTGACATTCCATGCCCCGATCCGCACAACACCAGTTTTGTTTCTCCTGATAACGACGTCCTCTTGAGTAGTCCCCACCTGGAGATCCGAATGTGGGACTATTTTACCTCCAGAATATTTTACCCAAGAGGACACCATCATCATTTAACCATACAGTAAAGCTGCATGCGCTCGGGAAAAATTGCAGCTGTAGTTTCCCCTTGCTTTCAGCCGTTCGCAGTACCAGCACAGCAAGGCCGTTTTGGTTAGTGTTACAAGGCCAGATCAGTCAATCATCCAGACTGTTGCCCCTGCAACTACTGAAAAGGCTGCTGCCCCTCTTCAGGAACCACACGTTTGTCTGGCCTCTCAACAGATACCCCTCCATTGTGGTTGCACCTACGGTACTGCCATCTGTATCGCTGAGGCACGCAAGCCTCCCCACCAACGGTAAGGTCCATGGTTCATGGGGGTAGAGTTGTCCTCTGCTGGCTCCTAATTGGCCATACACGGCTAATGCATGGTTACCTACTCCGTCACGAGGACCCACCTTAGTGTTGCTGTGGCTCCTAAATGACAGTCGTCCACCTCTTGTTGGACTGCCCCCTTTAAGCCGCTCTGTGGCAGACTTTCAACTTTCCCAGCACCCTGCCCGTGGTGTTGGGTGACAACGCTCCACAGCAGCTTTCGTTTTACGTTTTATCCTTGGGAGTGGGTTTCATACTTTGTAATCTGCTTTCATGTTTTACTCTCTTCTTTTTCTAGCAACTCTGTTGTTTTCTTGTCCTCGTTTGTTCCTTTTAGTGTTCGCTGCCTTTCCTTCGTTCTTGTGGCTTTTCCTTTCTTTCCGCATTGTGTTATATGTTTCATCCATTTTATTCTCACACTTGTGGCATTGTTTTATTAGGAATAAGGGACAGATAACCTCATAGTTTGGTCCCTTCTCTCGCCTTTTAACCAACCAACCAACCAACCATTTTCCAGAGAGACGAAATGTGTCATTGTTAAACACCTCTTTAAGAAAGGTTATAAGACAGATGTTAATAACTACTGACCTGCTTCACTGCTGACATCACTTTCCAAAGTTTTTGAGAAGGTGATGTATTCTAGAATAGTATCTCACCTTAGTTACAATAGTATCATTAGCAACTCACAGTTATGCTTTCAAAGGGTTGTTCTACTGAGAATGCCATTTTTACATTCACTCACCAGATTTTACAAGCATTAAATAATAAAATAGTGCTGGTTGGTATTTTCTGCAAACACTGTAAGGCATTTGACTGTGTAAATCACAGTATTCTCATAGATATAAATATAATAGAGGGAAACATTCCACGTGGGAAAAATATATCTAAAAACAAAGATGATGAGACTTACCAAACAAAAGCGCTGGCAGGTCGATAGACACACAAACACAAACATACACACAAAATTCTAGCTTTCGCAACCAATGGTTGCTTCGTCAGGAAAGAGGGAAGGAGAGGGAAAGACGAAAGGATGTGGGTTTTAAGGGAGAGGGTAAGGAGTCCTTCCAATCTCGGGAGTGGAAAGACTTACCTTAGGGGGAAAAAAAGGACAGGTATACACTCGCGCGCGCCCGCGCACACACACACACACACACACACACACACACACACACACACACACACACACACACACACACACACACACATACATATCCATTCCCCCTAAGGTAAATCTTTCCGCTCCCGGGATTGGAATGACTCCTTACCCTCTCCCTTAAAACCCACATCCTTTCGTCTTTCCCTCTCCTTCCCTCTTTCCTGACGAAGCAACCATTGGTTGCGAAAGTTAGAATTTTGTGTGTATGCTTGTGTTTGTTTGTGTGTCTATCGACCTGCCAGTGCTTTTGTTTGGTAAGTCTCATCATCTTTGTTTTTAGATATATTCTCATAGATAAGTTGACATTGCAAGGGATTGATGGTATAGAAAATCAATGGACAATGTCATATCCAACCAAAAGAATGCAGAAAATTGTACTTAGTAATTCAAGCAATATAGCCCAGTGACTTAATTCGGACCGGGGAGAAATCACGTGTGGGGTTACCCAAGGCTCGTCTTAGGTCCGCTATTGTTCCTCATATACATAAGCGATCTTCCATCCAATATACAAAAAGCAGAATTATTTCTTTTAGGAGATGACACTAATACTGTAATCAGTCCAAGCATGTTTACAGAAACAGTAAAGTTCTTAAAAGTATCCTTGACTGGTTTTCTGCGAATGGTCTCATCCTCAATTTTAAAGACACGCAACATACCGTATTCATTTCTGCACTTCTGGAGGTACTACACCAATGATAAGTGCAACACATGGTGAGGAAATAATAAATAGGGTGGAAACTTCAAAATTCTTAGGTGTCCATATTGATGAGAATTTAAGTTGGAAAACACATTTTGGAACTTCTAAAACGAGTTTGTTCAGCCTCCTTTGCACTTAGAATCATTGCAGATCTTGGGGAGAGACAAATCAGTAACTTGATATATTTTGCATATTTTCATCCAGTATGTCATATGGAATATGTTGTGGGGGAACTCATCTTTAGGAAAGAAAATATTCATTGCTCAAAAACATGCTGTAAGAATAATACTTCGTGTTCACCCATGATCATCTTGGAGACATCTGTTTAAGATGTTGGGCATTCTAACTACTACTTCACAGTATATTTATTTGGTCATGAAGTTTGTTGTAAATAATCCACTACAGTTCAAAAGGAACGTTGAGGTCCTTAATTACAATGCCAGAAGGAGAAATAACATTCCTTACTCTGCATTAAGGTTGTCTTTAGCATAAAAAGGGGTGTACAATGCTGCAACAAAAATTTTTGATCACTTACCCAGTGATATAAAATTTCCGACAAACAGCAAAGTAAAACTTGACAACAAACTGAGAAAGTTTCTTCTTGACAACTTCTACTCTGTAGAAGAATTTCTATTACTGTTGTTGTTGTCTTCAGTCCTGGGACTGGTTTGATGCAGCTCTCCATGCTACTCTATCCTGTGCAAGCTTCTTCATCTCTTCTTCTTCTATTACTGTAATGTATAAAAGGTGGTGGACAGGAATTACTAACTCACATCTGCTCATCCTTTTTCTTTGAGAAACGTTCAGAATGTAACTGTATGTACAAATTAATTTGCAATGTGAATGTAAAATGACTCGTTCCACATCATTGCGATCTACCATGCAAAATGATCTGTGGAACATGTGATTATTTAATTAACATAAAAACAGTCTTGCTTGCGAAATTATTCCACTCCATTGTAGCAGGGTGCTTGAACACAGCCCACAGTGTCTGTCTGGCCACAGAAATATTCGTGTGCGTGGTAAAAGGACAGTGTGCCATCTGTGGTTCATACCACGTATATTTAGTACACAAGGCCCTATTTTATACTGCTGTGGCAGTGTCATCTGGTGTGCTCAAGGTTCACCTTGCAGTCTGTGTGTTTTATGGTAGATGGATTACATATTCAGTAACTGTTGTGTCCATTTTATATGATTTCATGATGGATGGGTTACATTCTAGCTACTTTTACACAATATAATGATGCCCCAAATAGGTGAAACATGTCACTGATTATCAAATAATTTTGCAACCGAACCTGTTTTTATTCTGGAATAATTTGAAACTGGTTGCTGACAAGCACCCTGCCACAATGGAGTCAATTAATTTTTGCAGTAATTTAACGAAATGAAATGAAATGTCGTGTGGCTAGGGCCTCCCGTCGGGTAGACCGTTCGCCTGGTGCAGGTCTTTCGAGTTGACGCCACTTTGGCGACCTGCGCGTTGATGGGGATGAAATGATGATGATTAGGACAACACAACACCCAGTCCCTGAGCGGAGAAAATCTCCGACCCAGCCGGGAATCGAACCCGGGACCTTAGGATTGACATTCCGTCATGCTGACCACTCCGCTACTGGGGCCGGACTCCCCAATGAAGTGACTCATAAGTTAATGAGTAGCAAATAGTTACACACTAACCTTCCAAGGAAATAATCATATCAAAATGAAAATGATGTGCACAGTAAATATCATTTGGAAATAACAGCTCACAGTCTGATCCTACTGTAACCATAAGCATTATTGAAGATTAACACAGTTCATGAAAGTGAGGGAATATGGTATAGTTGTAGGTAAACAACTAGAATTCTCTCATATACAGATTTATTCACACTTAGCGTCTACATAGATACAAATCCGGAGGCTAACTGCCGTTAGCGTCCAACATGCTCTCCAAAGCCCTCTCCTCAAAGATAGCACACTTACGCACAGAACAAATATCGATTTTTATGGCGCTCTACGCCACAAAAGTAATTACAAGTTCACAGTCAATCATTAAAAAATGGTCAATGTATAAACTTCCTGACATGGAATATAAAGAACACTCATCACCTTTTACAATTTATGATTTGTGCTAACTTGTCTGCACACATTTCTCAACCACCAAGGCTTACTTGCTTTAGCCAATAAAGTTCAAAGTCATCTGAAAAAAAAAGTTATTTTTAGAGAACACTCAGTGTAAGCCTAGTGTTAAATGTTGGAATAGTTTGTATGAATCAGTGAAACAAATTTATTCAACTGGAGATATGTGCAGGCAATTTCAAAAAGGTTAAAAAAAAAAATAGAAAAAGAAAAAAACTGACTGTCATAAGGGACAGTGAATTGAATATACAATAGAATCTAGACAATGTTTTGGCCCAATGGCTAGAAGGTAACAATATCAATTTTTAATTCATTGTTTGATGGCTTTGTGGATAAGGTTGTAAACAATGGATAACAGTGCTCTTAAATATCACACCACACTGCCAGCTTCCTATTGAGAGAAGCTATTGCAACAATGGCTTACCATGATTTAAAAATAAATGGTTCACTTGTATTTCTCTCTCCATAGTCAAGGCAGGCTTACAATAAACTCCAGACATAGCTAAAGGAAAGTCAAAGCCATTTCACGTCAACTCTGAAACTTAAATAGTAACACAAAAAGAAAACAGTTTTTTTACTTTGAAACTGATTTGGGAAGTGAATCTGGTATGGTACTGCAGCAAAGTGACACTGGAAACCAGAACAGAATTGGTGAAGTCTCAGTTTTTCGCTGAAGCGTATCATGAATTGAAGGTTACATTATATTATTCTGAAATATAGGCGACTGTCAGGAAATAAAATACAATAATACCCTCTTAAGCATCTGTTAAACATTTGTCATAAGAAACTCTAGAAAATCTTCCTAAATCAAATAAACACTCAGATGGCACATCGGGGGAGGAGGAGGAGGGGATATTGTGCCTACAAATCTAAAAGCAATAAACCTACATTTATTTTATAAATGAAAAGAACTGGCATGATAAATGTGTTTGTATTTGAAATGTATCTTCTTTGGTTATCTTTTTTATTCACAGATGACAAATAAATGAGTTTATTCATTTCCATAAACAATTCCCATTATACACTTATATTTCCTCTGTGAATTTAACTTTATTTATATTGTTAATGCCCAAATATGTTTCAGTATCTTTTTGTCATCATAAGTTATTGCTTTTGAGAATGCAAACTTAGTTTCTTTGTTTCCCCTGCCCTGAAGGAGGGTACACTTACTCTTCACATGTGATAAAAGGCAAACCATATTTGCTTGGGTAGTCAATGTGTGTGTCTGAAGTTATATGCAACTATATACAGTGTGTGTCTGTTAGAAGTTTCAAACTGTGTGTGTTTGAAATTAAGGGTGATATAAATGAAAATCTAAAAGTTGTGTGATAGAGTTGGGAGTAGTGATCTTTGAGATTCAGAAACTGACTGACAGGTGGCAAGGTGATGCTACAATGCACTCATTTCCTGATGTAGTGAAAAACTTTAGAGAAAAACTCAGTTCACTTCTATGTAAATTCCCCAGTCATACTGTAATTGTTGGTGGAGACTTTAATCAACCAACAATTAATTGGGAAAATTACAGTTTTCTAAGTGGAGGGCGTGATAAGCCATCAGTGCCTTCTCTGAAAACTACCTAGAACAGATAGTTCGAAACCCCTCTCATTACAGGAATATATTGGATCTAATGGCAACAAACAGACCTGACCTCTTTGAGGATGTCCACACTGAAAATGATATTAGTGACAACGATGCAGTTGTGGCAACAATGATTACCAGAGTACAAAGGACAACTAAAACAAGCAGAAAGCTGTATATGTTCAGTAAACTAGAAAAAAATCAGTAGTGTTGTATCTCAGTGAGGAACTCACTTTCAGCACAGACAGGAGTATGTGGAGGTACTACGGCTCATGTTTAAAAGAATAGGTGACCACGCACTCAATAGAAGTATACCAAGTAGAATCACTTATAATGGGAGAGAACCTCCATGGCAAACAGTCATTGTAAAGAAACTTTTAAAGAAACAGATATTACTACATAATATGTGTAAAACAAAGCGTAGTGCTAGATATTGAGAGATGCTGAATGAAATGTGTTGGACTGTCAAGAGAAAGTCAGTGTTTAGACTCTAGTTAATGACACAAGAACTGAAATTGAAGGTAGCAAAGCAAAAGCTGAAACACTAAACTCTATTTTCAAACGTTCCTTTACAAAGGAAAACCCAGGAGTATTGCAACAATTTAACAATCGTACCGCTGAAATGATGAATGAAATAAGTGTCAGTGTTGTTGAGAAACAGCTGAAATTGTTAAAATTGAATTTAGCTCCAGGGCCCAATGGAATGCCCATAAGATTATATACTAAATTTATGGCTGAGTTAGCACCTTGTGGGGCGGCTGGTGAGGAAATTTACTGTTGTATAAACGTTTGAATGTTGAAACACTTCATTTCCCGGCCGATTAACCATATGTGCGGCGGCGACGGGTGGAATTATTGTTCTTAAAAATGTTCCTATTATTTTTGCTGTTGTTTGCCGTTCTCAACACTGGCTCTCCAACTACAATATTGGCAACCAGAAAGTGATTAGCAAAACGTGAAGCCTGTAATTAGAATTCCTAGTGCCCACTTCATCTGAGAATACACTTATAGTTACAGCTCATAGCTCTGAGGAATTAGGAGATTGTCCGGGATTTATAATCAAAAACGATTTTCTAAAATAGTTGAGTATATTCTAAAAGTCACAGATGAAAAACAAAAGAATCCACACAACCTAACTAACAGAGCAGTTCAGAGTCTAATGCGCTGATGCAACTATAATGTCCAAATTAAATGTTTAAATGAATGCTCGCCAAAATTTGATGATTAGGTTCATCAAACACCACGCTAAATAATGGTAGAATGTTTGTCCCGCGGCGGCACGTGAAAATACGACAATACGCAAACTGAAGCTAGATAAAGAAAATCATCCCAGAATTAACACTTCACTTGAAAATGATTTCATGGTTACGCGTATCTCGAATAACTTAATACGGCATCCGAGGCTGTTTGTAGCAATGATACCGACGCGACGCGATTCCCGACACAGATGACGTGCTATTCAGCGTCTGGAGAGAACTGGGGCCTTGCTTGCTCGCGCAGCGTTCTTATATATAAAGCCACGGTGCGGACGGCTAAGGGAACGCCTGATCAAATCGGCTCTCCCGACTAGCCGCTGGGCTAGTAATGCACCACTTTAAGTTACCTAATAAATCATAGCTTCTCTTGCTGATGGCCGATGAAGCTCTTAATTTAAATGTGCATTCAGCATGCAGGTAAGTATTGATAATAAAATTTTGCCGTGGCTAAGTTAAATATTTTGGGCGAGAGAAATAATTTAATTACACTGCAGTAGACGAGCTCTGAACTGGCCCTTTGGAGATACGCTATCGCTATAGTTTTATAGGTATTCAAATGAAACTTCTCACATCTTCATAGTTATAGCGGATCTCCAACCTACTCAAATATAAACATCCTAGCCTTATTTATTAGCCTACTTAATCTATCTTGCTTCCTTAAGTTTTAAGACGAAAACCAGAAAATCATGAATTTCCACTAAAATCTTAATTTGTGAGATCCAGAGTACTGTTTTTATTAAATTATTATGAAAGATGAATCTAAATATAAAATTTTAACTTTCTAGCTCTTTTCTGTTGCGCCAATGATTTTTACAGAAAAACGTCAAAATTTCGAAAATGGCTAAAGTTATCGAACTGATATTCAACACATGTTGTTTTAGTACTCCTGACATGCTAGAAATGTTTTAGGTTATTTGCTTGATTTTTAAAGTATTGCGCAACATTTATGACGTCACAGCTAGTTACAGCGGACTGGCTGGCACACAATGGAAAGACTGATGTGAATTTACTATGGCGTGAGTAGGCTGCTTCCCTACAACCTCTTCTACCAATAGTATGTTGCAAACCCCTTGAACAAAAAAAGTGCCTAGTCCTAGGAAGAAAGCACAGATCACACCCGTCTACAAGGAGGTTAGTAGAAGTGATCCAGAAAACTGCTGTACACTATCCTTGACATCGATTTGTTGTAGAATCTTAGAGCATAGATTGAGCTCAAACATACTGAGGTATCTTGAACAGAATAATTTCCTCCATGCCAACCAGCATGGATTCTGAAAACATCAATCATGTGAAACCCAACTCTCACTTTTGTGACATGACACACTGAAATCTTTGGATCAAAGCAGTCAGGTAATCAGTATTTTCTGATTTCCAAAAATCATTTGAATCAGTACCACACTGTCTTATTGTCAAAAGTACAATCATATAGGTATCTAGTGAAATTTGTGATTGGATTGGGGACCTTTTTGTAGGCGTGAAGCAGCTTGTTATTTTGGATGGAGAGTCATCATCAGATGTAGAAGTAACTTCAGTTGTTCCCCAGGGAGTGTGTTGGGAGCCTTGGTGTTCGTGTTGTATATTAATGGCCTTCCAGACAACATTAATAGTAACCATAGACTTTTTGCAGGTGACAAAATTATTTGTAATAAAGTATTATCTGAAAGAAGCTACATAAATATTCAGTTAGATCCCGATAAGATTTCAAAGTGGTGCAGAGATTGGCAACTTGCTTTAAATGTTCAGAAATGTAAAATTGTGTACTTAAAAAAACAAAACAAAAATGTATTAGCCTATGATTACATTACCAATGAGTCACTGTTGTAATTGGTCAACTCATACAAATACTTGGGTGTAACACTTTGTAGGGATATAAAATGGAATGATCATATAGGCTCAGTTGTGGGTAAAGCAGATGGTAGACTTCAGTTTATTGGTAGAATATTGGAGAAGTGCAGTCAGTCTACAAAAGAGATTGCCTACTAAACTCTTGTTTGACCAGGTCTAGAATACTTCTTAAGTGTGTGGGACTCGTACCAAAAAGGACTGATGGGGGATATTGAGCATATACAGAGAAGAGCAGCATGAATGGTCACAGGTTTGTTTGATCTATGAGAGAGAGTCGCAGAGATACTGAAGCAACTGAACTGGAAGACTCTTGAAGACAGATGTAAACTAAATTGAGAAAGCCTATTAATGGCTTTAAATGACGATTCTAGGAGTATACTACAATTCCCTGCATATTGCTCATATAGTGATTGTGAGGATAAGATTAGAATAATTACTCCGTGCACAGAGGCATTCAAACAATCATTCTTCCCGTGCTCCAAATGTGAATGGAGCAGGAAGAAACCCTAATAATTGGTGCAACAGAACATACCCTCTGCCATGCATAGTATAGATGTAGGTGTAGAGAAGACAGCAATGTCCACAAAATGGGTGCCCCGATGTCAGATGCACCACAACTTCTTCAGTGATTCTTTTTTTTTTATGTAGCAAAGGTGTCAAATCAGTCAAAATTCTTTGCAAAACGACAGTGAGATGGTGATGTGTGTTTGCCTTTGCGTCAAATGTATGAGTGGTGTAAGAAGTTTAAAAGTGCTGTAACTTCTGTGGAGAATGTCCCAAGACCAGGGCAGGCTCATTGCGTAGTGAGAGATGAGAACATTACATTACTGGAAGAGCTTGTAAAGGAGAATAGACGCATACCTCTGAACAAAACAGCTAGAAGTTTGAAGATTAGTATCGCTTCAGCACAGAACACTGTTCACAATGTACTGCATTTCACTAAGGTATCTGCAGAATAAATGCCATGTCAGTTGACTGCCGAATTGAAAGTGTCACATCAGTGCCTGTGGAGAACTTTTGCATCATTTCCAAGTCAAAGATGAAGCAGGGGTGAGACTTGGGTCCACTATCACCAACCAAAAACGAAAAGGCCAAGCATGGAATGGCACCACAACTCATCGCTGAAACCAAAAAAATTTCACACTCAAGATGTGCTGGAAAAGTCATGCTCATTCTCTTCTGGGTTGCAAATGGTGCAATTTTGGAGCATTACATGGATAGAGGAGCGACAGTAACCAGTACCTCTTATTCAGACATGCTGAAAAATCAACTTTGCCCTGAAGTCAGGAGTAAACAACGAGGACTTCTGACTTCAGGAGTACTGCTGCAGCATGACAACTCCCGACCGCATACAGCCCGTAAGATAGTGAGTGTCTGGTATATCCTACTTATTCACCAGAACTTACTCCTAGTGATTTTCACCTGTTCAGTGCACTCAAAGAAGCAATGGGAGGCAAGAATTTTGAAGTGACGAAGAGGTGAAAACCACAGTGGCTACACATACGACCAAAACAATTCTTTCTCTGTGGTAACTATGCACTTCTGAAGTGGTGAAACATGAGCCTCCAATGTCAGAGAGACTATGTTAGAAATGACAGTTAAGGTTTTTTGTGCATGTTACAATGAAAAGTATTATAGCACTTTTAAGGTTTCCATTTGAATCACCCTTGCGCGTGTGTGTGTGTGTGTGTGTGTGTGTGTGTGTGTGTGTGTGTGTGTGTGTGTGTGTGTGTGTTTATACATGTTCTGATGATGGGGAGTATGTAGGTGCAGTAAGACCAAGGTACTGATGATGTAATTGATGCGAGCTGAGAAAGAGTTTACAGAGAAGTGTGTGGATCAGGTCAGTATGTAAATCAGAGCAGATGAGGTGCCTCCCAATGGTGAGAAAATCCCCATCACTTCCAACCGACAAACAATGCCTTCTAGTTGGCAGATTCAGAACAATAAAAGTGTGATGGCTAAAAACACGATGAAAATCAGTTGAACCATCAATAATAAAAACAACAGGAGAGGCAGGTAAGGAAACAGGTGGGTTCTGCTGGGATTCTGCAAGCAAGTCATTCCACCTACCACCACCCCACCTCTGCTCCAATGTAGTCAAACGGTTAAAGAGTTCCCCTATTCAACAGAGGCAAAGAATTCAGAAGGGCATGCTTAGCATGGATGGTGAGAAGAAGGGGACATTCCATCAGGATATGAGCAATGGTCTGTAATGCTCCACAACTACAATGTGGGGGTGGCTCGTTATATGAGATAAAACTATGGGTTAGACTGGCGCAACGAATTCTGAGGGAACATAGGACCGAGACTGAGTACTGCATGGCTCAGATGATTTGGAAGAGAAATGACGAGGACAAAGGATAACTGCCTGTCAGAACAATATTTGGATAGAAGTGCGCAGGGGAAAAGATGAATAGGACGGCCCAGAAGAATGTGCCTGGATCAGATTAATCCTCAAGCAATTGCACCAATTTTTGTAACATCAGTGGTCAGGTTGTTGCCTATCAAGCAGATACCATATTCTTTAGAGGTATTGCCTTCATGTGCTTAATATTGAAAAAAATTAACTTCATTTTGCTTTTTATATACATTTCCATATGTTTTAATGCTTCAACTTTATTTCTTCTAAATAGATAGTTACAAAATCTAATAAAGTATCCTACTCTTTTATTTAACACTTAATTCCTAACACACACAACAATATTACATCACACTTGGCCTGCATTTATTTCTCATTACATGTTGCTTGCACAGCTCTTAATGTGTTATTTATTATACGTGATAATATTATGTACAAACAGATGTAGTTTCTGCATGTAACTCATCTACAGTGTTATATGCATGCTTTTCACAAACAATGGAACAATGCATTTCGCATGCAAACATCTTACACTGACCACAATGGATTGTGGTAACAACATGTTTTTCACAGCCACACACAATGCCAGTGATCTTCTTTTTGTTTGGAGGCTCTTCCAGTCCTCAAAGTTCTCCCAATTTATAAGGAACCAAAAATATTTTGAGACCATTTGGAAGCATCAGATCTGGGATCATGTAAGTAAATGAGCTTTCAAAAGTTGTTGATATAAGTGCTTTGAAACTATTCTCCTTAGATTTCTGCACTGGGCTGAAACTATTTGGGCATTGATGCCAGCAATATTAGTAAAGCAAACCATACAGCCATTGTTCATCTTCTTGTTACATGAGCCATTGCATGTCTGGTCAACTTTGACAGCTCCTCACTTTGTCATATTGTAATCCATGATAATGTGTTGTTTATTAGTTCCTTCATCAATAGTGCCTTCACTGTGCGAAGTGCTAAGCAGAACAACACATTTATTTGTTTTGGGTGCATATGACACCATTGTGATGTCTTTCTGGTATCCATACAGTGAAGACCCAATATTCTTGGATTTCGTGGCAGGAATTCCAGAGGGATTTCAGTTCCATTTTTCCTCAAAGTTCCAGTCAAGAGAAGTGTTTCTGTAAAAGTGAGATTGGCAGTGGATAGCTGGTATACCTGCTACCAAAAGTGGGATTCCAACTGGATCCATTCAGTTTCTGTCAGTTGATGCACAATATCATATAGTTTATTTGACACTTCGTATAGGCCATTTGTTGTGTTCCACAATGTAACTAAACTGATGCTGTGTATAACATTTTGCTATCGCAAATAGCAAAGAATTTCTAGCCATACTTGGCTGGTTTATTTGATATATACTGAACAGACGAGCATCTGGCCTCACTAATAATCTTGTTGAACAGTGTCATTTCTTCTGTAATAGCCGTATTGGACCACTCGGGATCAGGAAGGATTATTATTATTATTATTATTATTATTATTATATTTTTGGCTATTATACTTTCCTTGGACCACTTAGTTTTAGTATTTTTACCATCAGAATACCCACAAATAAAACCAAAAATTTCATCACCAAAAACCATCTCCTTTTTCATGACATTGTATTTTCTCTTCTTCAATATTTCCTTCTAAAGGTAAAACAATGGTATAAATAGTTAATAAAAAAGAATTAACTTACTTCATTGGTTGCCTAGTTGACTCTGTACACCAGAGTGCAGACAAAAATAAGCTGCAACTATTGTCAACACCTCTTCGCTACAAATCCAACAATACAGGTGACTAACAGGTTCAACTTGAAGGCAGGTGGAACCACCAGCAGTCCAATAATGAGTGACTAGAATTCAGAGAGAAACAAATGCCGAGACCATTCTTCCAAGTAACTATTTCTTTTTTCATTCCCTTTTATAGTCTGATCTACGAATGACAGCAGTTCGCGCATGTTGAGGCACAGACGAGCATACCATTGTTGATTATTTCAAGTGACAGTTGCAGTACAAGCGTGCGCGTACTTTCTGCTTGAAGGAAGCATATATTCTGCAAATTATACCTCTCGCTTGCTTATGCAGAATTTATCACTTACCGCTACCATCAGCAATGACAACTCACAACAAATGAAATGTAAATTCACTAAACAACTCACTATGATAACGTTTAATGCTCCCATTAGCTACTAGATTCAGAGCAGAGCAATCAGAACTCTACTGAACACTCGTTGGTTGTCTGCGTGTGTGTGACGTAGATGCGCGAAACAAGCCTAAACTCGACCACCATCGTTCATGACTCCAACTGTATTTTTCTCTCTCTTTCATTTTCTGACATGTCTTGTTCCCCCTCCCCCACCTCTATACATATGAGGAACTTAGCTTTCCACTCTTATTAACTTCTGCACAATGTTTTTTCAGTAATCTCATCCTTGGGTATTCTATTTCCAGCTATAAGCTCTCAGTTTCTTAAATTTTGCCCAGTGCAGTGCCTAACAATCAGTCTTTACTTCTTATATTGTTTGGTAAGTCTCTCCAGCCCAATGTTTCCTACAATTCTAGGTGCAAACGTGGCTGAACTAAGTTGTTTTAGGAGTTCCAAACTGTGTTCTTCCAGTTTAAATTCTGATCAATATGGACATCTAAGAATTGTGAAGTTTCCACCCTACTAATTATTTCCTCACCATGTGTTCACTTATCATTGGTATAGTACCACTAGATTTGCTGAACTGAATACCGTATGTAGTGTATTCTTGAAACTGATTGTGAGACTATTCACAGAAAACCAGTTCATGGTACTTTTAAGAACCTGGGTCACAATTTATTCTGTTGCTGTATGTATACTTGGATTGAATACAATACTGGTGTCATATGCAAAAAATCAAATTGTGCTTGTTGCATATTAGATGGAAGATTTCTCACGTATATTACGAACAATAGCAGACCTAAAATCAAGCGTTGGGGAACCCCGCATATGATTTTTTTCACCAGTCAGAATAATGTCCTCCGACTACATTGGTTGAATTACTATGTGTAACTTCCTGCTTTTTTTTTGTTTATATATGGCATTCTCCATTGGTTGGCTACACCATCAATTCATATAGAACTTCAGTTTATGTAGGAGAATATTGTGATTCACACAGTCAAACGCCTTAGATATGTAACAGAAAATACCAACCAGCAGTACTGTTATTTAATGCTTATAAAATTTGGTGAATGAACACATACATGGCATTCTCAGTACAGCAACTGTTCGAAAATCCATATGATGATTTGCTGAGGATATTATTGTTGCTTGGATGAAATACTGTTCTAGAATACATAACCTTTTTCAAAAAAAATTTGGAAAATGTCAGTAGTGAAACAGGTTAGTTGTTACTGACATCTCTGTCATCACTTTTCTTAAAGAGGGGTTTAGCAATGGTATTTTCAATCTCTCTGGTAAAATGCCTTGAGTTAGTGATGCATTACATATTTTAGAATGTAGTTTATTTGTCTCATAATATACAAATCAAAGATTTTGTAATAAGGTATATATATATATATATATATAAAAAAACAAAGATGATGTGACTCACCAAATGAAAGTGCTGGCAGGTCGACAGAAACACAAACATACACACAAAATTCAAGCTTTCGCAACAAACTGTTGCCTCATCAGGAAAGAGGGAAGGAGAGGGAAAGACGAAAGGATGTGGGTTTTAAGGGAGAGGGTAAGGAGTCATTCCAATCCCGGGAGCGGAAAGACTTACCTTAGGGGGAAAAAAGGACGTGTATACACTCGCGCACACACACACACACACACACACACACACACACACATCCATCCACACATATACTGTATGTCTGCTGAGTGAGAGCTGTACCAAATGCAAAAATTGTCGACTTATAGTGCAGAAGTGATCAGTGGCCTGACAGAGGTGGCTAGCCCACTGGTGGCGATAAGGAAGTGTGCGACACTCAGGACAGAGCCCTGGGGGACATCAATCTCTTGGAGAGGTGAGTGAAGGACCAACCCAAACCCAGATAAACTGGTGGGATAAAAACTGACAAAAAACTGATAGGAATCCAAGAAAGCCTCAGTCATGGAAGTGAGAAATGTGATGGTGCCAAGAGGTGCTGTATGCCTTATGTAGGTCAAAGAAGACTGCAATGTTATGTTGGCATTCAGAAAATTCCTGTCAGATTGCTGTTTCCAACTAGACAAGATGGTTTGTTGTGGATCATCCCTCCTGAAAACAACAGTGGTAGTGGGGGAAGGATGCCCCGAGACTCAAGATCCCAGCACAATTTGTGGGCAACCGTACTTTTGAGCAGTCTGTTGAGGCTAATCGGTTGGTAGCTTAAGGGATATGTCAGGTTTTTGCTCACTTAAGGATTGGGACAATGATACTATCTTGCCATTGTGAAGGGAAGACACATTTGATCCAAATATGGTTAAAGAACCTGGGTAGATGTAGTCTCTGAGCAACATTTAGATGTTGGATCATTTCATTATGAATTGAATCAGGACCTGGGACCATATCATGAGACGAGGCAAGGGCCTGAAGCAGATACCAGTCAGTTAAAGGTTCATTATATGATTCGGCCCTGGGTGGTGAGGGTGATGGTAAACATTGGTGGACATTCTTCAAGTCTCAACTTGTCGTTTCTGCAGTAGATGGGTAGGCAGATTAGAAGGGGACACTGCTGCTGCCGCAAAGTGGATCGTAAGGAGCTAAGCAAGAACTGAAAAGAAGATTCAGCCTTATCTCAACATGCTGCACTAGGTTACAAGAGAATGAAGAGATGCAGATCATAATATTCTGCTATTAATGTACCGGGATTTACTATGACCTAAAAGCAACTATGGAAGCATGTTGTTTTAGAGAGACTACAGAAACTCCAGTATAGCTGCATCAGGACTTGCCTAGGAGCTAAGCATTCCATGCAAACAAATGTATTGTTAGCAGAAGCGCAGAAAACCCAATGCCTTACGATGGAAATTGATGATGGGTATCTTCCTGCTACAAAGACTTTCTGCAATTGAGCACCCACTGATAAAGAAACTCGACAGACTGTATCAAGATGATATGACTTAGACAGAATAAATATCGGCCAAAAAACAGAATTAAATACAAGCTCCATAGATTTAAAGGTAATTTTAGCTACCCTCTGAAGAACACCAACGTGTCGTGATTCAGACTAACAGTACAACAGAATAATTTCAGTAGGTGATGCCTTCTGCTTCCTAATGAAAGGACATGTCAGGGCAAAAGAGTACAAAGAACTGATTTCGCTTCCCTGTGAAACTTCTAAGTTTTTCGGCAGAAGCTTCCAATCAGAAATATTTTGATTTCAACAGAATTCAGAAACTTACTCCACGATATGAGTCATCTGCCATTCTCAAGAAAACTAATCCACTAGTACTGGACATAATGAAAGCTACTAAGGAAAATGAATATTTCACAAAAGAAGATTTATTTTATGTGGCTCAATAGACACACTTACATCAAATACTTATTACTGTAATCAGATCTGAAAGCTACATTATATAGAAGAATAAGATGTCAGTGGGCACAATAATATCAATTACCAGTATCCATTAAAGCGAAATAATATAGTCAAATACAGCCAAACATTCCCTCAAAGTCATGTTTACATACAATTAAGGTGAATAAAATCTTTTTAAGTTCCATGATTTGCATACAATTTATGTAAAATTCTTTGACAAGTGCAGCTTTACTCTATGAAACTCTAAAACACACAGATGGCTGTCTGATCTTCATGACAAAAGTCACAAAATATTTCTTTTGCAACAGAATTTCAATATACCTTGTGTTCCAAAACTATTAGTTCAAATACAGGATGTAGAGAACATCAAAACAAATATATTTCTTTATGGTACACATGATCACCGACAGCAATTTCTGATGCTAGGGACAATTCACACAGAAGTTAGCTTAGCATGCTAATTAGAGCAGCGGCATTCACAGGAACTGCTTGAATGCACGACCACTGGCCTGTATGCATGCAGTACATTGCCAGACCATTGACTGCCGGGTCTGTTCGAGGATTCCAGGCATGTCCACAATGGTGCCAGCAATTCTGGTGATGATGTCTTCTTCTGTTTCCATAACAGTTTCATAAACCAATTGCTTCATATTCCTTAGCGGAAGAAACCCAGACACATGAGGTCAGGTGACCTGGCCGACCAGGCTACAGGGCCACCTCGGAGAATCCAGCGATTCCCGAAGGTGGCTCTTCATTGATTCCTCATTGCAATGCTGACATGGGCTGGTATTCCAGGGTGTTAGAAGTAAATTCTCCAGCAGTTCTGGCAATACATGTTCCACCAAAATATGAATCTCCATCTGCTGAGGCAGAATGGATGAATGTATGGTCTAATCAACCTATCACCATTGTTGTCACAAGGTGATGCTTGTCAATGAATCCATGCATTTCCAAGCAGACCTCAGAGCCAACCATCTGTATACAGAGCAGTTTTGAATGCGAGTACATATCAGGGGCACCGACTTACAAAAAATATTGGGGAGGCCCATATGCCCCGGGAAATTTTCTAAATTTTAGATGAAAAATAGTGAGCTTTTAAGTTTCTTTTAAGCATTTTAGAGTCTATGATCATCATTAGAACCCTGAAAATAGGACTCTTCATAACTCAACATTCCGCAAAACTTGACAAGCCTGACATTTTTTGGCTTTGAAAAAAGATACAGAACATAAACAAGCAGGTATTTTCATAAAAAGCTAATTTAATTTACAGTAATAGTCATGCTTATAGACTTTACAAAGCAGTGAGTATATAGCTCCGAAAAGACTGAAATTATATTTAAATAAGTCCTAAACTATCATTAACAGAATAAAACATAAAATATTGCTGTCACACAGTAATAGCACTTTGATTAATAAGTGAAATAGCCAATTTAAGCTTACTTTGAATTAGGCTCCGGGTTCATTAAATAAAAACAATATCTCAAAGTCAATGCTTTAATACAATTAACAAAGTTAATACAGTATGCATAATACTTTCAGTCAAAGTATGTAAATAGTGGGTTTTAATTGGGTCTTACACCCTAAAAATATTTAAGTATTAGAAAATAACTAATACAATACTGTAGTAATACAGTACTAAACTAGTACTAATATTTCGACACTGAAAATTTAACATACATATGTATTTAATCCCCTATTTTATAAAGATTTTTGATATCTGTTTGACTCAAGGTAGCCTGCACATTTGTAACCTGCCTCTGTTTTGTCCTCTGCAGAAAATGTTTCAAAAAACTCTAGAAGTTCTTCAAAGTTTTTCATTATTAGGGCTAGAGTGTCTTTAGAAAGGTGCAAATGTCGACCGTCTGACTGGGCTACTGAATATGAAGTCATTGAGTTTACTAAAAGCAAGCACTTTTGTTCAACTGCAATGTCCTGTGTGAGTCCAGTTGAAGCAAACCGTTCAGTAATGCAAGATTGCAATGTTTCACACACTTTTATGTAAATAGCTTTGTAGTAGTCCTTTGGGGTTTAGAAAGTGTGCAGTGAGCTGGCTTCGTCGTTTTCATACTTCTTTGGTATACTTGGATTCTGAGGAAGCAAAGGATCATCAACTTGTGACGGTTTATCTTTTAAACACAATTACCATAAGTGTTCAAAACTATCATGTCTTCCATTCAATATATAAATCAAGCTCTCATATATTTATTTCAGATCAGCAACACTTGGATGAGAGCATCGAGTTTTTTCATTGCATCCTCTACTGGGTTCATTGCATGGCAATAAAGACATAAAAAGAAATAAGTCTTGAATTATAACATTGACTCAAGGTAGCCTGCACATTTGTAACCTGCCTCTGTTTTGTCCTCTGCAGAAAATGTTTCAAAAAACTCTAGAAGTTCTTCAAAGTTTTTCAATATTCTCAAGATACTGGAAGCTCGCGTAATCCATCAAGAAAGGCAAAAGGGTCGTAGACCAGCTTGGTCGTTGGCGCTCTCACAGCGTATGCTTCTGAAAAGTCCCATTTTTTGTTGGATGCCCTTACGGTGTTTATTAAGTCCTTGGCTAAAGCCATAATATCTCTCACAGACGTAAGATAGTTGAGACTGTCTACAACTGCCAAGTTTAAACTGTTAGCAGTGCAGTGCACATAATGCGCTTTTGGTTGTATATCCAAAACTAACTTTTTTAGTCCTTTTAACTTGTCTCTCATATTCGAAGCACCATCATACCACTGCCCTCTTAAGTTATCCATTGACAAATCAGGATGAGCAAAAACGTCTTTTAAAATACTTAACACAATAATTGTTGAAGGTTGACCTGCAGTATCAACAACTTCCAAGCTCGCCTTTTCTGGTAACAAATTTATCCATTGCAAACTTAATTCACAATACGCTAAGAGACTAAAGTAAATGAATAAAATATAGCCATATAAAATAGTCCACTAGCCACTAAAGTCGGAACACTAAACACGTCTGCAGCATGCGCTGAACAAAATTATCCACACTGAATGACAGGGTGGGCTTTATATAGCCGCGGCGTCGTAATGTCTCAAAGCATCAAGGCGACGCGAAGTAGAGGGTTCCAGGTGCTTCTGCTCCAGCCATTTTTATGTCGCTGCGGTCGCAGTGCTGGCCCGCCAGCGCCAGCCTTAACCCGAAGGTTCGTGCACCAGGACAAATTCTAAGTGTGCCCGCAGCACCATAACACTATCGTGATTCACACCACTCATTTTCAGTTAACCTGCTTACTACCATAATAATTATTTGTTTTAACTCATTACTGAATGTATTTTAAAAGGTAACTGTCATCAAATAAGGAAAATAAAGAATTCCAACATAATTTTGTGATTTTACAAACCATAATATAGCTAACAATTTTGTTAAATTATTGGGGGGGGGGGGCGGGGCTCCTCGGCCCCCCCCCCCCCAAACGAATTTTTGGGGGAGCTAGAGCACCACAGAGTCAGCACCTGAGGTACATATTCACAGTTGGAGACGCCAGCACGACAGCTTATGTTAGCATCACTACAAAATGTTTCCTAACATAACAAGTTGACATCAGAGACCTCATGTCCCTTTTCAAAATATATTTGTTTCGAAGTTCTCTAACTCTTGTATCAATCTGAATGAACAGTTTCAGAGTGCCCTATATGATGCTCCTTCCCTTAGTATACACGGCACCTGAGGCATAGTGCCTCTACATCATCCCTATTGAGAAGGAAATTATCGTGTTTAACGTCCCGTCGACAATGAGGTCTTTAGAGACAGAGCACAAGCTCAGATTAGGGAAGGATTGGGAAGGAAATCGGACGTGCCCTTTCAAAGAAACCATCCCGGCATTTGCCTGAAACAATTTACGGAAATCTCGGAAAACCTAAATCAGGATGGCCGGAGATGGATCTGAGCCTTTGTCCTCTCGAATGCGAGTCCAGTGTGCTAACCACTGCGCCGCCTGTGAACAGGCATGCAGTTTGAGTCACACGTGTCAGAGGGCTAGACTGTATGTAGTTTCTATGTGATATGATAGAGGCTACTAGCTGACGAACACTGTTGGAAATGCAATCAAAATACTCCTAATTTTATTTCCGGATTTGTTTGTTTACTTTTGTGATTGCTCATGAATTACTACTGTTCTGTTTCGTTGCGAGACTGAAAGAAGGTATGAATGTGAAATACCGTATCATGTAAAGTTTTTAGACTATATATTTTAGTAATAGGTCATGTGAGGAGTATTCAAGAATGATGTATGAGAATCATTTGTACTGGGGAATTTTTTATAAACTATTCCGTCACTTTATGGAACTGGGGAAACGAGATTATGATTTCACTAAAACAGTTTTGTTGAGAGGGAATTAATTTTATATTTGTGGGTCTTCAAAATTTATTTAGGACAACTTACTGTTCTGATTCAGTGACAAGTTTTGATTGGTTCTGTATATATGAGTGGGACTGAGCAGGCTTGTGCTGCTTTCTCTGCCAATCAGAAATTAGCATATTCGCCTGTATTTTGGGGAACTAGAAACTTCTTTTGTGTAGAGAAAGCATAGTTATCAGATTTATTGATATGGGCTCCACTGAAAATTATCAGTATTGTGATATTTCGGTACCAGAATGTTTGAGGAGTGCTGTAAAGTGTAGAAGAGAGTTAGAGTTAACGCACAGCATGAAATTCAGAACTTTCAGTGTCTTTAAATAATTAACTACCATGTGGCGTGTTGCTTGTTCCGTGAGACTGATACTAGCAACATTTGAGTGAGCAATTCTAAAAGAAACAATCTGTTTGTAAACTTTCAGTGAAGGATTACCATAAATTGGCTACAGTTATAAATGAGGTGTACATGTGAATTTTTCAGATTATGAACAGTTTAGAGTAAAACTTGGTAGTGACTGGTGTATTCAAGCTTATCACGGCAGAATGAACTAGTACGCACACAAATACTTTATTTCCTTCCACCGCCAAAACAATTTCAGTACGACTTGAGATTACTGTGTGTACAGCTGTTTTTTCTGTAGCTTTTTACAGCTGAGAAATGCATGCCAGTATCTTGAAGGAGGCATGCATGTGTAAAAAGAAATTCACCACCAGGTGAGCAGAACTTTGCCAGTCACACAGTGTCACCGCACACCTACCAGGGCAAACTGTCTTTCAGGGGAGGGGATGACACCCTTCTGTAAACAATGTGAGCCGCTTCTATAGGGGGTGGGGGGATGTTCAGGCGGCCACTCCTCTGGACAACGCCGGAAAAATTTATTGCAATTTCCTTTAAATGTAAGGCTGTTCCTAGAGTGCTGGGGTCGGCACAGCTGGTGAAGTAAGCCTGCAAAACTCACCTACGTAATAGTCACCAAGACGCAGCATGGGACGACGACATGTGATTTGCAGTTGGTTGCAGGCAGACAGTGGAAATAACAGCTCTCTCTCTGCTCACCACCTCCAACATGGTAACAAATATCCTCTTCTCGGTCCTCCATAGTGTTGTCATAATAGTTCTTTCAAGCTGCTGTCTGACTGCCCTTCCCTAGGGGAGCACTATGTACCCCGCATACTGAAATGTAGGCTTTTTTTTTTTTGACAAATTTCCTGTTTTCATTTAAAATCTACCTGAACACCCATCTGGCAAGTCCTGTCCCATTGACATCCAGCACACACCACTGTTGTATGCTGCGACAGCATTTCCATTAGATGAGAACCACTGCCCATAAATGTTTCCTTAACCTTTGAGAATGGGGAGAAGTTACACAGAGCCAGGTCAGATAAACAGGGTGGATGTGGTAACACTCACGCTCTCTCACTCTCCAAGAAATCCACAGTTCTGGAAGCAATGTATGGTGATTCATTGTCATGATGCAGAAGAAAGTGATCACTCTTTGACTTCTGTGACCTCCATGTGGCAATGACTTTCGGCAGACATTCAGTCACATACCCCTCAGCACTGACTGTGCGACATGTGACCTAGGTCACACAGGAGATGAACTCTCTTAGTGGAGAAAGTAACCACTATTGTCTTTTCTGAGCCATTTCTCCGAACTTCTGCAGATGGTCCCTCACCAGCTGTACTAAAGACTGCCTCTGTTTCAGGGTTATATGTTACATGAGTTTCATCACCTGTGATGATATTGTGACTTTGGACCATCCTTTGTCAAATTTTGTGAGCATAAAGCAACATTAATCTATTATTGTGTGATTTGGGTTTCTGTCAGAGAATGGGGCCTACCTGAATGATGGTCTACACTACAGTCAATCCAATATTTAGGGTCCCTTCAATGTCATGAAGTGTGAACTGAGGAACATCTTCAAACATTTTCATCACAGTATCAATGTTTTCTTGGGTCACCGTCAATGCTGGCCGACTGGGACGAGGTTCACCTTCAAGTTCAAGAGGTTTCTGAACCCTTGAAAATTCACGAACTTTTTTTTTTACCATACGAAGTACGCAAAACTGGGGTGTGCATACGATTTAATGACACATCAGATTCGAGTACAAACTTGAATTGTTCACTGGTATTTCTTACCCTATGTGATCTGAAATAGCAAAACATTTATTAAACTCTGGCAAGAAAATATAGGTACAGTATCTGTGAATTAAAGAAAGAAAGACATAAATCTGGTAAGAGGTTATCGAGTTTAAAAGAGTTGGTATATATTTCCAGTTCTGAATTCTGTTCACAGGCGTCAGAACAAAATCCATTACTACCATGAGAGGAAATTTTCTTTAGTCATCGGTTAATAAAATGTGGCTTTTTTTGTTTGTTTTTTATTTGCTCATTGAAATTTAGGTACTGTCCCTTACACCACAACACATTGTTGTACTTCTCAACCTCACTTCTTTATTGCTGGCCTTCACATTGTGTTTGCATTAGGTAGGCAAGCAGAGAATATTGTATGAAGCTACTTTCAAGCATAAAGTAATTCTTCATGCTGAAAAATATAGTAACAGAAGGGAAGGAAGAAAGTTCAATGTAACTGAGTGTAACGTTCACTTATGGAAGATACAGAAATTGACATCATCTGCAACTACCACTACTAGAAAGACATTCGCCGGACCTTGCAAAAGAAGACATCCTGATGTTGAAGTAAATGTTTTGGAATTCGTCCAGGAAAGGAGGAAGAATGGACAACCAGTGACCAGTGACATCATAATAAAAAAAGCAAAAGAGGTGGCCACAGTTCTTAATATACTGAAACAAGAGTTTAAGGCTAGCCGGGAATGGGTTGATTGCTTTATGAAACGAGCAGGCTTATCTTTGCAATGCCATACAACAATATGCCAAAAGCTTCCACAGGATTTTGAGAAGAAACTTCAAGAATTTCAGTGGTATGATATCACACTTTGGAAAGAGAAGAATTTTTCGATGGGCCACATAGGCAATGCTGATGAGACTCCAGTTTGGTTTGATACAACATGTAATTACATGATTGACGAGAAAGGCACCAAAGAAGTTACCATCAAAACGTCAGGTGTGAAAAACAGCACATAACAGTAATGCTGGCAATCACAGCAGATGGGAACAACCTTCTCCTTTTTTAATCTTCAAGCAAAAAAACAAGCCGCCTCCCCCCCCCCCCCCCCCCAAAAAAAAGAAAAAAAATAAATAAATATGAAAAGCTATTCCCTGATGACATCTGTGTTTGGAATCGAGAGAAGGGCTGGATGACTGGCTCCAAAACATGTGAGAACTCTGGTCCTGGTGGGCTTTTCAAACAACCATCAATGATTTGTCTTGAGGCATTTTGTGGTCATCTCACTGACAATGTAGAAAAGAAGGTCCACAGCCTGCCCAGTGACCTCATTATATTCTTGGAGGAATGACTTCTGTATTAAAACCCCTGGATGTTAGTATAAATAAAACTTTCAGAGGTTACGTTCAGAAACGGTACCAAAAATGCTTTTGTGAACCAAACCGTGAACTGAATCAGACAGGAAAAATTACACGTGCTGCACCCTACATTATTGTGCACTGGGTTTTGGCTACCTGGAAACACATCGAAGCACCAATGATTGTAAAATCATTCAAGAAATGCCGTATTTCAAATGCTCTGGATGGCAGTGAAGATGATGTGCTCAGGAACAACACCAAGGATGGCAGGGAAGGAAGAAATGAATTTATTTCTTACGTAGACTCTTCCAAGGATTCCAGTAATGATGACATCAGTGAATAATGACTAGTAATGCCTGTAATTTACAGTATATTTCTTCGTACGTTATGTATGCAATCAAGTTAGGCATTCTTTTTAATAATGAAAATGTCACTTATTACCATAATGAGTAACTTAAAAATAAATTATTATTTTTTTTTATAGTTCATATATACATTAACTATTGTTTGAAATAAAGTTAGCATTGTGAAATAATTTTCAGCAGTACAAAAATACCCTACTAGTGTTGCCAAAATTCCTTTTTTTTTAATGAATTTAATTTTTAAAATTGGGGTGCGCATTAGATTCGCGTACATACGGTATAAAGGATTCGTCTGAAAGCTTACTAACACTCTGAATCTTGTCGACAACTCAACACCACCTTTTTCCTATTATTTATTGTTACACATGTGCTACAGATAGTATCAAAATTTAATAATAATTTCTTAAAGTTGTTTTCTTGTTCATTAACTGCCAAGCAGTATTAGTCAATGCTACTTTAGCTGGTTCTTTCTGTCTGTAATAAACAGTATTTCCTCGGTTTGTGTTTTGAATCTTCACTGTCAACCAAACATTAATGATATATGAACAATACCAGGTGTACGGGTATGAAATGAGCGGTTTTTTTTTTTTTTTTTTTTTTGTGAAAATGGAACACTAATTTTGAATTGAAAATTAAAAACATTTTATTCAAAGTACTGACCATTGCTTTCTATACATTTTGACCACCTTTCTGGCAATTTGTGGACACCACGCCAATAGAAATGTTCATCTTTTGAAGCAAACTAATCAGACACCCAATTTTCGACTTCTTCATAGGAATCGAAGTGTTCCTCAGCCAATGTGTGTCCCATTCATGAAAACAAATGGTAGTTGAAAGGGGCCAAGTCTGGTGAATATGGTGGGTGGGGTAGCAGCTCCCAGCCAAGTGTTCTGATTGTATCCTGACCCAGTTTTGCTTTGTGTGCAGGTGCACTGTCGTGTAAAAAAGTTACTTTGCCATGTTTTCTGGCCCATTCTGGTCTTTTTTCGATCAATGCATAGTTCAAATTGTTCATTTGTTGTCTGTAGCGATTAGTATTCATAGTTTCACCGGGTTTTAGAAGCTCATGATACACCACACCTTCCTGATCCCACCAAACACAGAGCATTGTCTTCTTGCCGAATCAATCTGGTTTTGCAGTCGATGTTGATGGTTGTCCCAGATTAACCCACGATTTTTCCCGTTTAGGATTCTTAAAATAAATCCATTTTTCATCACCAGTAACAATTCGATGCGAAACTGATTTTCTTTCATGTCTTTGAAGCAAAATTTGACAAATAGTTTTTCGGTTTTCCATCTGTCTTTCATTCAATTCATGTGGCACCCATTTTCCACACTTTTGCATCTTTCCTATAGCTTTCACAGTCACAAATTGTTTGTTGAGCAACATTTAACGTTGCTGCCACTTGCTTCTGACTCAAAGTATCATCTTCATCCAATATTGCTTGCAATTCGGCGTCTTCAAATTTTTTTGGTGGTCTTCCATGTTCTTCATTTCTTACATCAAAATCATTATTTCTGAACCGTTGAAACCATCTTTTGCATGTTGCTTCCAATAGAGCATGATCACCACAGGCCTCAACAAGCATTTGATGCGACTCTGCAGCCCTTTTTTTCAAATGAAAACAAAACAAAAAATCCATGTTTTCCGCAAATCATCACTTTCTGGTATAAAATTCGACATTGCTAACACGATGAAAACATATGATGATGTTTGTTCCATTACTTGATGTGTACTAAAAATCTTTGACAGATGTCATACCAACCCAACAAACAAACAAAATTAAGGCTCGTTCAAAACAAATGTTCCCTATCGACACATTTGTCTCTTAACGCTCATTTCATACCAGTACACCTGGTAATATATTTTGAAAATATTTTCTACACTTATTTTGTAATGTGATTATTTCGCTAAATGTGTAATTGGTTGAATAATACAATTTTGGTTTATTAAGTTTAAAAACCTGTCATGCACAAATTGATTACTGGTAAATAATATGAAACTAAGTACTTATTGCACACAATAATTAAACTAATGCCTACTGTTTAGTTATCAAAGTAATCTACTTACAAAAAAAAAAAAAAAAAGATACTGTTATCTATCAAGGGATTGTGTGTCTTACTTCTTTGGGCATGACAACTTCACACTCATCTCTGTCAATTTAGGAATATTGCTTTCTCCCTCCCCTTTTTTGGATAAATTTATGCAGGCTTTCATAAAAAAAATGAAGAACAGAGTTTCCAAATAAAAGCGGTCTTCAGTATATATTGGACATATGATGTTAATACATTTAAAAACTGCAGATCAGTAATTACACAACTAATATCTGTTGTATTTTGGAAACTGTCAATGGAATTAATTTGCTGAAATACTCCAAGTTTTTCTCAACATTAAACATTTTGAGGTACGTAAATGATGCCCAATTCACCAAATATATTACTACTTTAAATAACATTTCTTACACCACCTTCACTTATTGATTTTCAAGTGTCACTGAGAATAAAATGGCAAGACATCAACAATACGTATTTCAAATTTCACAGAATACACAAATGGTAAAATCACTCTCTCGCTTACCATTTTTCACCTCGCAACAACGGTTGAAAAATAAGCTTCCACAACGTACCAGAAAAACTTCTTTACTGCAAAATTTCTTTACAGCAAGTTTACATACTGTCAGATACAAATACGAGTAGTATTAAGAAAAGGATGGATTGCTACTCACCATGCTGAGTTGCAGATAGGAATAATTAAAAGACTGTTAGGCACTGGGCTTTTGGTCAGAGCCTTCTTCAGAAATGAAAATACACATGCACTCACACCTCGCACACATGACTGCTATTTACAGTTAAAAGCAGTCATTTGTGTATGAGATGTGCTTGCTTGTGTGAATGTGTGTGCACGTGTTTTCCTTTCTGAGGAAGGCTTTGGTCAAAAGGTCTGTGTAACAGTCTTTTCGTTGCGCCTGTCTGCAACTCAGTGTGTCATCTTTATGGTGAGTATCAATCTATCCTTTCCATATTATTGTTAATATTCCAACCTGAACTTTCCTATGTTTGTAAACAATAAATAGTATTTCTTCATAGATTTGTTTGTATGCATAAAGTTCTTTAAATATTTTGCAAATTTCAACAAGGAATAGTGTGTACTGAACTCAAGGGTGGCCGTGTGTCTTACTGCAATCAAAAGGACGATTCAGTTGATTGAACTGTAAAATTCACGTACTTCAGTAAGCAAACCTCAAGTGACTGTTAATAGAAGCATTTAAAGAAAGAAACAAACAAATGTGTATTCGCAGGGATAATTAATTAATCTGATCATGTTATGTCCCTAACCTCCTGTAATATTTGGGCTTACAAATTGGTTTCGTTGGCATAAAACTTAAGTAATTCCACCAACCTCCAGTTAATGAAGCCACATACTTGGAGCTGCGCTGTTCACAATGAATAAAAATGTGAACTGGGAACTTTTATTACCACCAAGATTTCTTTCACTGCATCACAACATAAGCTGGTCAATTTTCAACAGTAATCTTCTATCACAATTACATCATATTTGGCATTAAAAAGGTTGAGGATAAAACATAAGGGATACTTTTATTAATTTCTGAAGTAAACAAAATAATAAAAGTGTGCATTATTTCATGTATTATGTAAAAAATATACTTCAACAATAATTGAGCTCAATAATTACACGAACTGTCCTCAATATTACACTTCTGAAGAGTTGTTTACCAGATGACACCATGCAGCGTATTTCTGAAGCGATACTGCAATTTTTTTCCATGAAGATTTCTCTTTATTGATGGCAAGTCTCTTGTCACGACATACTGGAAGACAAATATAGCATATTAAATATGAATTGCAAAGAAAATTACTTTCATTGAATGAAATATTTACTTTATTTTGAGCAGGGCTCAGGGCAGGAAAGAGTGAAAAGTAGGAAGGATACCAAAATTTTGTAGCAGAATACTGGCATGCAACAGTATCAGTGCTATATGTCAGCAGCACAATAGATAATTGCCCATTTGAAGAACTTTAATGAAATGCATGATATTAATTGAGCACATCAGATTATCAAATGTCAGCCAGATATTGATCAAATCTGCCTGGATGATTACTGTTGGCTGATATCTAATTAAAACAGTTTGATTATCTCAGTAAATGCAGCTCCTTTATAGTGTAATTCCAAACAATGTGCAGATATCGCAGTCCAAGAGGGATTGGAGATACAGTAATAAACTCTTTTCTCCTACATATTCACCTCAACCCAACCCTTGTTATCACTGCCTTTCTTGTGTGGCTCTCCCATGGTGCCCATTATTCACAAACTGAACTATTTATTATAACACTATACAAAAGAAGCATGCTGCAACCTTTTTATACACTTATTTATGCCTATGTTGTAACATTATTGCATGGCAGAAGTGAACAACAAGGTTGGACGACAACACATTCTTCCTCATACTGCTCTATTTTTTTATGTTTAGCAAGGTTAGCATGATGTTCCACTTCTATGCTGGCCAATATTCTGGTAAATTAGCACCTTTCATAAAATGTTACTTGGAAGTGTTGAAAGGTGCTAATCCACATATAAAAGGAAAGCCATTGCTCACTGATGAAAAACCCCAATGGATCAACAGAACTGTGACGACTTCATGTAAAGTAACAGGAAAAATGCAAGCTACAATAAAATTAATGTCAAAATTGTATAAATACAGCAACTAAAATACTTGCTGGAACCAAGTAACTGATGAACACAACATTCAGAAATAAGATAAATGATATATTCACACTAATCTACACACCAAACAAGTGATTCAAAAAGCCACTGTTTTACTTCACATCAGTGGCAGCCTGCAAGTTGTAGTAATTATCAAATAACAAACAGCTAATCAACTCATAGAAAATACCTTTCAATTAAGGATGCTCGCATTGATGTTGCTATTGATGATGGCTGTGCATCATTTAATTTAAAGATGCTTTCAATTACTGATAACTCTGTGGAAGTGGTGTCCATTCCACAAAAAGCACACCAATCGTTAACAACCATTCCTGCAGCTATAACTTCCGATCCTCTGTTGACTGTTCCGGCCTGTAACAAATTATACTCAGTGTATTTGAATGATATGCAACTGGCTCTTACTTATAAACAATGATTAGTCAACAGTGTACAACCAAACCTATCAAATAAATAAATTAAAATATCTCTGCTACTTTCACTTCACTGTGATATTCTGCTTCATCCCACTTTGCAAATTTCATAGATGTATGAAATATACACTCATCACCCAGAACATTATGACCACCGACCTCCTATCGATATAAAGCTGACCAGGCGATAGCAGTGTCAAATGGCGAGAAATGACTGCTAGTCATACACATGCAAGGTGCATGTAGTATCAGTGAGTGCTGTCCACGTGTACAAGGGGAATGGCTCATGATCTATCAGAGTCTGACAGAGGGCAACTTGTGTGGCCAAGAGGCTCAGCATGAGCATTTCAGAAACTGCACAACTTGTCGGATGTTTAAGGAGTGCTGTGGTGAGTGTTTTCAACACACGACAAAATCAAGGTGAAACTTGTACAGACATCATGGGGTTGGGCAGCCATCCCTTATGTCTGACGTCTTAGGCTGGGCAGATTGGTAAAATATCACAGGCAACAAACTGTTGCGGAACTTTACTTTAATGTTGGGCAGAGTGCAAGTGTGTCTGAACAACACACAGTGCACCAAACACTCCTAACAATGAGCCTCTGCAGCCGATGCCCCATGCATGAGCCAATGCTAAGACCACGACATTGGCAACTGCAAATGAAATGGGCACATGACCACTGGCACTGGATGTTGCCGCAGTGGCAGTGTTGTATGGCCTCATGAATCCCGATACGTCGTTTGTCATGCCGATGGGAAGGTGCAAATCCGTCATCTTCCAGGGGAAGAGCTTGACACCTGTACCGTGAGATAGAGACAAGCTGGTGGCAGCTCCATTATGCTCTGGAGAACTTTTATGTGTGCATCCATCGGTCCTGTGAAGCTCATGCAAGATACCATGATGGCCAAAAAATATCATACACTGGTTGCAGACCACATATATCCCTTCACGACAATCTTGTTTCCTGGCAGCAGTGGCATTTTTCAACAAGATAATATACAGGGCTATTACAAATGATTGAAGCAATTTCATAAATTCACTGTAGCTCCATTCATTGACATATGGTCACAACACACTACAGATACGTAGAAAAACTCAAAGTTCGGCTGAAGCCGCATTTCAGGTTTCTGCCGCCAGAGCGCTTGAGAGCGCAGTGAGACAAAATGGCGACAGGAGCTGAGAAAGCGTATGTCGTGCTTGAAATGCACTCACATCAGTCAGTCATAACAGTGCAACGACACTTCAGGACGAAGTTCAACAAAGATCCACCAACTGCTAACTCCATTCGGCGATGGTATGCGCAGTTTAAAGCTTCTGGGTGCCTCTGTAAGGAGAAATCAACGGGTTGGCCTGCAGTGAGCGAAGAAATGGTTGAACGCGTGCGGGCAAGTTTCACGCGTAGCCCGAGGAAGTCGACGAATAAAGCAAGCAGGGAGCTAAACGTACCACAGCCGACGGTTTGGAAAATCTTACGGAAAAGGCTAAAGCAGAAGCCTTATCGTTTACAATTGCTACAAGCCCTGACACCCGATGACAAAGTCAAATGCTTTGAATTTTTGGCGCGGTTGCAACAGCTCATGGAAGAGGATGCGTTCAGTGCGAAACTTGTTTTCAGTGACTAAGCAACATTTTTTCTTAATGGTGAAGTAACAGACACAATGTGCGAATCTGGGCGGTAGAGAATCCTCATGCATTCGTGCAGCAAATTCGCAATTCACCAAAAGTTAACGTGTTTTGTGCAATCTCACGGTTTAAAGTTTACAGCCCCTTTTCCTTCTGCGAAAAAAACGTTACAGGACACGTGTATCTGGACATGCTGGAAAATTGGCTCATGCCACAACTGGAGACCGACAGCGCCGACTTCATCTTTCAACAGGATGGTGCTCCACCGCACTTCCATCGTGATGTTCGGCATTTCTTAAACAGGAGATTGGAAAACCGATGGGTCAGTCGTGATGGAGATCATGATCAGCAATTCATGTCGTGGCCTCCACGCTCTCCCGACTTAACTCCATGCGATTTCTTTCTGTGGGGTTATGTGAAAGATTCAGTGTTTAAACCTCTTCTAC